>NW_009720601.1:0-928 GCF_000703405.1 Apaloderma vittatum
TTGATCAATTTTATTCCTCTCTCCTCTACCTAGGTTTCCTTCCAAAACCCTAGAGGATCCATCAATAAACAATTTTTCTCCTTCAGATAATTCTTCCTCCTGTAAATCAGGCCTAATTTTTGTTCACAATTCTACTGTTTCTATGCAACTCTGGCTAGGATGTCCGTCACCTTCCCCAAATAAAGATTGAGCCGGGTTCCGAGCTTGGGTTGTTTTTAATTCAAGTTCTGGGGAATTTATTAGAATTGATTCATATTTCAAAAGTCTACTATCAGTTAACCATTTTTCCACCTTTTGCTGCAAAATTCCTCTTACATCATGGGGAGTATATACAGTCAATTTTCCACCAAAGATCACCTTTTTCGCTTCTTCCACTAGCAAAGTTACCCCTATGACAGCTTGTAAACAGGTAGGCTATCCCCGGCTTACAGGGTCTAATAATTTAGAAAAATATCCCACAGGCTTCTTTGCTCCCTGCCCAGTTCTGAGCAAGTACTCCATAGGCGGTATGATTCATGGTTTCCACAAACAAATAAAAAGGTTTAGTAATATCTGGCAGGCTCAAGACTGGGGCTGATATTAGATCCTCTTTCAGCTGTTCTAGTTTACACTCATCTTCCTTACTCCAATGCATTTTAACAGCAGTTAACTTTTCGTATAAAAACTTTACTACTATAGTTTTCTATCCACTGTGGACAATATCCCAACAATCCCAATAGTTGTCTTACTTCTCTTTCTGTCCTGGGGTTAGATAGTGCCAGGATTCCTGAAACTCGCTCAGGGTCTAACCTTTTTGATCCCATACTAATCCAATGCCCTAAATACTTTACTTCAGATTCTGTAAATTGCATCTTATATTTTGATACTTTTAATCCCCTTTCCCCTAGGAAATTTAGTAATTCAATGGTACTTCTCCTTACTTCCTCTT
>NW_009720601.1:938-3578 GCF_000703405.1 Apaloderma vittatum
CGATCTCCCCGCTATTAATAAATCATCTACATATTGTATTAATTTTGTATTTTCAAACAGGGTATATTGTTCTAATAATTTTTCCAAAGCTTGCCCAAACAAGTTAGGGAATTCGGTAAATCCCTGGGGCAGGATCTTCCACCGATATTGCTGTTTTCTTAGGGTATCTGGGTCCTCCCACTCAAAGGCAAAATAGTCTCTACTTTCTTCTGCCAGAGGGCAAGCCCAGAAGGCGTCTTTCAAATCTATGACGCTATACCATGTATAGTCTGGGAAGATTTGATTTAATAGGGTATAGGGATTTGCTACCGCTGGGAACCGCGTTAGAGTTCGTTCATTTACTGCCTTCAGGTCTTGTACTAGCCTATTAGTCACATCTGGCTTCTTTACAGGGAGTATCGGAGTATTCATCTTTTTGTGTTAGAACACATAATTTGGAGGTGATTTCTACTTGATTTATGATCAAATTTATTCCTAAACCTACTATTAAATCTCTCCCCAGCGAATTATATTCTGCCTCTGGAACTATCAATAAATCCCCTAGGCAGATTTTCGTTTCTGTCTCAATGATCACATCTTTTACAATAGGTACTTTAAAAGGTTCGCCCTTAGCTCTAACTACTAAACTGGTTTCTTTACTTAATGTACATCCCTTTGGTAGTTTCTGCACTGCAGACCGTTCAGCTCCAGTATCTATTAAAAAGGTCACTTCTTCTTCCTGGGGACCTACTTTTAGCTTTATCAAGGGCTTTTTGGTTGGTCTTGTCCCCAGGATATACAGCCCCTGACACCCCTATTCTTCTTTAAACACCTCCTCAAAATGGCTTCAAATGTCCTTTCTTTCCACAATAGTAACATTCTATTCCTTGGTTCGACCCTTTGAGGGAGTTTCCTTACGTTCTAATTGGTGCCCCACCTCCTCATCCTGCCTTTAGGCAGTTTCGCTTCAAATGTCCTTTCTTTCCACAATAGTAACATTCTATTCCTTGGTTCGACCCTTTGAGGGAGTTTCCTTACGTTCTAATTGGTGCCCCGAGGGCCTTCTTTTCTTTTATTGCAAACAAGGAAAGATGGATTGATGATCCTTTCCAAAGACTAGTATAATCACTCTCCTCCTGGCTCGAGGGCTCTTTCCCATTTACATAAAGATTTAAAGCTTGACATATCCAATCTTCAAAAGACCCAAATATCGTCCAATACAGAGGACTTGGTCTTACTTGTTTTCCACCCCATATTTTCATATAATAGTGCACTATTTTTTCCTTACTTTTACCTTTTACTTTAATCATTAACCCCAAGGGACTGTCCTGGGGTATCTCAGGTAATTCGCTCCCCGTCTGACTTTTGGGACCTCTCCGTGGGTCCCTCCCGGGGAACTCACACCACTCCTTGCGCGCCTGCAACCTCTCTTCCCGACCAGAAAGCTTTCCCCCAGAACTTACCCTCCCGACCAAGCGGTTCTTTCAGTCCGATGTTCTCGCTTGGGTCTTCGTGCACAAGAATTACGGGATAAATACTGCAGTTTTTCGAAGGGAGCTCGTTTCCTTGCTTATTGCCTTTTCCAAGTTCGTGTGTTGCGAAAGGTCGGGGGAGATCTGCCCTCCCGAGGCTACCAAAAAAGATAGGGCGCCTCCTCGAGAGTTAAGGGTCCCTACTCGAATCCAATTCAGTCTCTTCTCTCTTTTATATTGTCTTTGGTCTTATTTCCCGTAGCTCCCTCCTCCTCTCGATTTCTGGTTTTCTTTTTTCGTCACTTGCAGTCTTCTGCGCTTGTGCTAGCGGTTGCTGGGGGGGGGGTCGCTTATCCCTCAGGTGGTCGTTGGTAGGAAGTTATGCAAAACTAGCAGTTGCTGGGGGTGTTGCTCATTCCTCTGGTGGTTGTTGGGAGGAAGTTATGCAAAACTTGCTGATGCAATATATAATAATTACCGGCATTCAGGCTAGTTAAACATCCTGGTTTTAGTTTGTCTTTCCATGCCTTATAAGGAAGTTTTTAATCTTCAAGGTTGCTGAGACAGTTTTCTTTACCGATTGTGGTCAAAGCCCATTTGCAGTTACTGCACCAGCATTCTTGGCACTGTGCCTTTTGACAGAAATCACACTTACATATTTCACAATCCTTACCTGAGATTTACTAATACGTTTGTTGAAGGTGATTTCCAACTACACCGGGACTTGAAACGTTAGCTTTCAGGCTAAAGGCTTGACCAATTCTACCAGCATTTGAGAGCTGATACAGAGTGTGGCAATGGAATTTTGGGAACTGGGTACTAGGAAGCATGTAAACAATTTCAAGGAAGTGTCAGAGAAAGACCTACACACTGGAATTTCGTTCTATAGTACCACATGAAAGGAAACCCTCCAAAATTAGACACATGTAGATACGACGAGCTCAGTCCAGTCGGCAGAAGACATAGCACATAAAACACAACAGGGGACTCGACCCATGCTCGGAAGGAGGTATTCACGACATGGTTACCTTAGAAAAACGTGATTTCGAAAACTACGAACCATGTACTTCGAAATGACTGTGGGTAAGTTAAGAATCCTAAACATCACGTGCACAAAAAGTAAAAAAAAATAACGTACCTGACAGAAAAGTTGGCCATCATTATCTGCAACGTGATCTGCCGTAGGAAC
>NW_009720602.1:0-621 GCF_000703405.1 Apaloderma vittatum
GCTTGTGATCCGGGGTGCTGAGTAGGGGGTGTGTGTGAAGTGCACGTCCAGCAAAGATCAGAAATGTGGCCTTGAAACACAGGTGTTGCAGTGTTTTCTGGTCAGTCTCTCAAAGAGTGGCCAGGTTCATCTCCTCCTGGCAGTGTCCTCTGCAAAGCCTGCGCTGCCAAAACCATCCGGCAGACTGGCCGGTGCCCGTGTGGGCTCCTGTGATGACAGTGCTGGTGCCTGAGAGAGGCCAGACAGACCAAACACTCCTCCCTGTGTGCCGGGGCGTCATGAGCTGGTCCCGAGAGCCCTGCTCCCAGCGCCCTGCCTCCTCCCAGGCTGCCGGTCTTTATGTGTGCTTTGGATGTCTCTCCTGACAACAGCTTCCTCCCCTACATACAGCACATGGCAGCTAAAGCCCTCCTAGGTGAAACACCCTGTGAGGAGAACTCGCTCCAGGCAGGGAGACTCACCCACCAGCATTTCACCCACTCCAGGGCCAGGTGGGTGGGCCACACCAGCTAGGGGGCTCCCCTGAAACCCCGAAGGCTGTCTTTGCGTTAGGGGTTACACAACTGCCGCCGGCAGACTGGAGAGGAGGAAACCTCGGGACCGCCCCGGCTTTGGCCGCTG
>NW_009720602.1:650-1108 GCF_000703405.1 Apaloderma vittatum
AACTCCCACAGCCTGTTCTCGCTGCCACCATTTGCTGAGGCCAGCAAACTGGAAACCAGATGCTTGCCCAACCCTCACCAGCAGCCAGGCTGTTGTCATTGCTGTTTGCTTTACATCAGCTCTGTTTGGTTTGGCAGGCTGAGGGCAGCAGGTTCAATCCGGGTGATTTTACGAGGGTTGGTTCCTGTCCCACACCCCTTGTCGGTGAACACCAAGTACACTGAGGATACCCTCGCCCTGCAGCCCCGAGGCAGGAAAGGGTGTGGATGAAATTAGTGTTTGCTTCTCAGGGGCAAGCCTGAAGTGCTGGTGTTTGGGAAGGTAATCACTGGGCGTGAGAAAAGGCCGTCTGCATGGTCACGGTAGCTCTGTGCATGCCGCAGGTGCCTGGTCACCTTCACCTGGGCACCGCCGACTGCGTGGGAAAGTGTGGGTAGGCACATCTAGTGTCTAGTTGG
>NW_009720602.1:1139-2221 GCF_000703405.1 Apaloderma vittatum
AGCCAAAAGGCGAAAGTCACTTGTCAGGGTGAGTGAGGCCAGCAGGAGGGATGTCAATGTGTGCCCTCCCCAGCCCTTGCCTCAGACAGCACCTGCTGCTGACAGCCAGCATAGGGGGCATGATCTATTTCCATTTGAGATGCGTCTTGTCTGGTCAGCTGGTGCCTGTGGTAAAGGCTGTGGTTTCTCCACATTTCACACTGAAGTGAGAAAGAAAAAACACCACTAGTTACTTCCGCTGCTCCGCTTTTCACAGAACAACCTGTCTTCTGGTCCTGTCCCATCCTAGGGCACCGGCAACAGTGCTGCTGGCATGAGTGGTCACAGCTCCTGGGCTGCAGGGAGCCACAGAGGCCAATTAGCCCAGTATCCTTCTCATTTTCTCCTGTCTCATCTCAGTCAACCAGGCAGCCCTGGTGCCCCATCCTGCCAGTCAGGGACCACAGCAGGGCTAGGGTGCTCCCCTCATTTCCATAAGACCTCACCCACACGGAAGGAGCCACCCTGAGGCAGAGGACGGGAAAGAGGCAGTGGAGCAGAGGACGTAGTTCAACGCACAACAGCAGTTTAAGTCACCTCTCCCCAGCCCTGCCCTGGCTGCTCCTTCCCAAACCCGCCCTTCCCCGCAGTGCACAGGCCCAGGGAGTGCTGGCATGGGGCAAAAGCAAGTGGCTGGAGATTTTCAGAGGGCGGGCAGCCCTGTGTCATTCCTGGTCCCCTCCTGCCTTAGCCACATGTACCTTTCCCTCGTGATGGCCATAGGGTCATGCAGCCATGTGGCAAGCCAATTCAGAGAGCTGGACCAGCTGGAAGTGGAGCACTTTATTTCAGTGGGTTGAAGGTCAGCTCGGGCATCTTGCTGCTCACCCATGCCACCGACTGAGCCGCTGCCAGGGTCCCCTCCCTATGGGGGAACCCCATGTCCAGCTCTTGGCTGTGGGGTGTGGAGCCGCGCTCTTGTGCTACCATAGCCAAAAATCTTTTGCTGCCTTTTTGTCATCAGTCTTCTGCCAGTTTAGCAAGGTGAAATGGCTGGGAGCAAAGTCAGGAGTCAGCAACCAGTGCAGGGAGAAGGTTGGGTC
>NW_009720602.1:2264-8925 GCF_000703405.1 Apaloderma vittatum
GCGGAGCTGCAAACCGGGCTGCTGGGCACTCACCTATGCCGGCATGATGCAGGGTGCGGTGACGGCAGCTGCCCAACTCCTTCTGCATCAGCCGATCCAAATCTGGGAGGAGCATCTGGCAACTTCAGAGCCGAGCCAGAGTGCACAGCGCTGCTCTGGAGCCTTGAGGTGATCTGCACTGGCAGACAACTAACCCTTGGAGAACAAAAGATGATGGCTTTTTTTGCCAGATCAGCTCCTGGATCTGGTTTGCCAAGCAGCTGCATATAGCGTTGCGCTGTCACAGCAGAAAGGATGTGAGCAAGTGCCAAGGAGTTGGGATTACTTAGACCACTTCCAACAGCTCTGGCACCAAAAAAAGGTAGCCATGGCCACACAGATGACCCCAAGCTAACAGGACTCCAGTTATCCACAAAGCATCACTAGGACAGGCTTTAACAAGTGCTGGAGATGAGCTCTAGCAGGAGGGCTTGGGGTGTGTGTCACCTGCCCTCTACACAATATTTGAATGCGTTTATACTTCCCTGCAGAACTGAGGGGGATGGCAGATGGCTGCTCTCGCATTCCAGTTTATCCCGCGTCTGTAACATTTTCACTCCCTAAAGTGTTTTAGTTCCTCTGTGTATTTTTTATTGCTCTGGTGTAATTTCTAGTAGTTCTAGTGGCCTCTGCCCCCCAGGCTCTATTCCCATTGAGGTGCATCCACGGCAGCGTTGCAGGGGGTTGCATGAGGGCATCCTTCCTCTCCTGTCCCTTCCGTGAACACGCGGCACCTGGCCAGCTCTACAGGGGCTTACAGAGCTGCTGTGCTCTCAGTACAAATCCTCTCCCTCCACACACACGGACTCCATCTGCATAATCTCCAGGATGCTCCCCCGTATACCACGCTGGGCTACACTCATTCTCTCAGTACTGATTGTCCTCTCCCTTGCCAGCAAGCAGGATCGCTCTGGAGTGAGCTGCTCGCTGCGATCGTGACTGTTGTGAAACAGTTTTAACTTCCTATGGGAGTGGCAGCCCTTGCTTGTCAGCCTGTGCCTGGCGCTCACAACGCCTCCAGCACTCGCAGCCTGGCTGCCTTCTCCCTGACGTGTGCACATGCACGCTCCTGCACGCACACCCCGCATGCCTTCTGCGCCCCCCGGTTTCCCAGGGGCCTGCCCCAGGGACCATGCAGACGAAAGGGATACAGTGGTGTGCTGGGGGAACTGGTGGGGGAAGCACGAGGGAGATGGACACGGGTCCTGCCAGGGAGGCCCTGAAGAAGCAACTCTACCAGCCCAGCCAGCAGGTCCTTGGGTGGGTGATGGTGGTTGTACGTGGACCACAGCCCCCTTGCCCTGCATGTTATCCCACACCCAGCAGTGTCTCCTTGGGAGCAGCCGGGCAGCAGGCATGGGCTTTCAGGCAGGCCGATGCCCGGGGGGGTAATGTCGGATGTCGAATGCCGTGGCCGACACGGAAGCTCGGCGGTGTTCCCAGGAGGTGACTCTTTAGGAAGTGGGTGCGTCCTGATGGCGCTGCTGCTGGAGGCCCAGCGGGAACTGCGTGGGAGCGAGGAGAGCCATGGAGCGGGCTGGGCCCTGGCCTGACCCCCCCCCCCGACATTAGGGAGAAGGTGGCTTTGACATGAGTCAGCAGCAAAGCTGGGCACAGGGTGAGCAGGACCCAGAGAGTGGAGAAGCAGGGAGGTGTCAATCGGCATTGTGACACACCCTAATTAGCTACCAAATCTTACCTTGCACTGTTAAATTTTCTTGCTTGCATGAGAAACAAGCAAGAACATTCCCTACATTTCCCTCCAGGCAGTGGGCTCCAGCAGCTCACTCAGATGCTGGTAGACCCTGCCTGTGCCAGACAGAGGAAGGAGCCCCCATCACACTCTCTGCCAAAAAATTCCCAAGCCGGCTTGCTACCCTGCCTCACAGCCTGGGACCAGGCACTGACTGGAGCATCGCTGATGGACCCACCCCCCAGAAGGGCCAGGTGCGGAAGAACACAGACCTGGCGGGTGAGGAGCCCTGTGTAATGCCTCCGCTCCCCGCAGTTGGGAAACAGCTATTGCGTGGAGGCTGGGCACTGCAGTCAGCTAGCACGGGACAGGATTGCTGCTGGTCACGTCATGCCTTACGTGTGGGAGGTCAGCCCAGGGAGCAGCCCTTGGGATCTTACAGGGGCTTGGCCAGCATCAGACTGAGACATCCCAGAACACCAGGACGCCCAGACAGCAAGGGCAGAAGCCCCCCACATCCTCTCCATCTCATGGGGTCCCCCAGCACACCGCCTGGCTCCAAGCACCTGGGTGCTGGGCTTGCCCTGCCAGGCTCCTTCATTGCCCCACCAGCCACAGAAGTCCCACAGGGAGAGCAGCGTCCTACTCCTGCTGCTCCTGCTTCTGCTCTTCCTGCTCCTGCTCCTCCTGCTGCTCCTGCTGCTCCTGGTGCTGCTGCTGCTGCCACCTAACGGAGCCACTCCTCTGGCCCAGGTGTGATGAAAGCAACAGTGCTCTGCAGAGGCCAGCCAAAGCTTGTGCATCCTGGACATCCTGCCACCTGGCTGTCCCCACGCTGGCAGGGAGCACGGTGTGATGTGCAGGCACTGGAATGGGTGAAACTCCTGAGTACATGTCACACTGCATGGCAAGGAGGAGACCCAGTCTCCCCCTACGGATGTTTGCTCTTGAATCTCATTGGCACGCTCTCCCTCCCTACGCACGCACGTAAGGCACACCTGGCCCACGTCGCCGCCACCACTGCCACACGCGTGGAGGTCTTGGCTGCTGGGAGTGAGCATCTGAGCCACCAGTCTGTGGCAGCTGAGACGGGGAAAGCAAAGCAGCACCCGAGCGATGCAGGTCACGGCAGGATGCTTTATATAACCCACAGCCATAGAGAAAACCAAAATAGCTGCCTCCCTGCTGCTCAGTTCGTCTCTTCCATCAAACGCGGATAAAATTAGAGCAGGCGGTGACGTGCACCTACGTCTGCACAGGGACTCCAGGGAGACGGAGGGAGCCGGCTCAGGGCTCTGCCATTAGCAGCACAGCCTGCCAGAGCTTTCAAGTAAAATCCGTCAGGGAAGCTGGTGTGTGGCCGCAGGGGAGAGATGTGTGGAAGAGGAGGAGGCGTGGGTGAGGGCTACCGAAGGTGCTCCAGGACCGCTCCACACCTCTCCACTGCCTTTTGTGAACACCGGCTGAGCATTCACGCGCAAGCTGGGCTTCGGTGCTGGACTGACCCTCGCCTTCCCAGTGTGGATGCTGCAAGGGTCAGAGCAGGGCTTCTCCAAAGGCTGAGCACCGGACTGATGAGTCTCAGAGGGTCAAGCCCCCGAGCCGGGGAATGATGGAGTAGGAATACTTCTGCCAGAGCTTCTGAGCCTCACTGGGTTGACCCAGAGCTGCCGATGTCCCCTGGGAGGTGACCTGCAGGGCTGGCCAGCCCCACTCCATCTCTGCTGACTTTGCAACCTGGTGAAGCCCCAGGATATGCAGTAGTGGAGGATGATGAAAAGCTGATTCAGAAAACACCTCGTGGAGACTCAGAGCCGTTTAAGAAAAAATAAACAGGAAAGAAGAGGCAGGACAAAAGCCTAGCACAGAAGCTGGAAAACAGTCACCTGTACAGACACACGAATAAGGTCTGAGCTTTTCCCTGATGACGTGAAAAACTGCAATTGCTCAAAGCCTCTGATTGCTAGGTAAAAATAATAGTATCATTGTCCAAAGCACACAGAGCAGATGGAGGTGTCCTAACTTTATATCTCTCTTTTAAACATGTTGGCTTTGAATTTTTTTGTCTGGTTTACTGGTCTGACCAGAAGAAGGGGAGCCAGGAACAAGGTTGTCCATTATGCCCTGGTCTATGACCTTGGGCACATAATTCCCTGATGTCCACATATCTGTGTAGGTGCTTTGGTGTCCTCTCTTCTTCTCTGGTGCTAACATTCTCCATCCTCATTCAGCTGACAGGGTACGAATTAGAGAAGGTGAGCGAATTAATATTTGTCAAGCACTGAAGATGATAAGAGTCCTGGAGAAAATCTCTATGCTAATCTTTATGTATGGAAAATCAGACAAAAGAAGGACAAAATGTTTAAAACTGCTTTCCTTGTCTGAGAGATGTGCCCACTCATGAGGGTAATTTATGCCCCATTTTCTGGAGCTCAGCCACCTTCTCCCTCCGCCTCTGTCACACAAGAGTATTGGATACCTCTGCTCTTGGAGAGTGGCTCAGGTCCCAGCCAGCTCCTGGGGGCAGATACATATAGTAACATGGTAAAATGTGAGCTAGGCAGTCACAGCAGCAGCTCCTCATGCTGGGCTTGCAAAAAAACCCCAGAGAACAGGTAATCTCTTCATCTCCCCCACAAGTTCTTGGAGTTGAATAGCTGGACAGGGCAGAAGTGGCCAGATGAGAGGAGGGATCCCCCCTCACTCTGTCCTGCCCTCAGAACACCAAGATCACCTGGAAGTTATTCGCATTTCCTTGGGGGCACTGTTTGCAGAGTATCCATCACTGGCTGTTATCTTATCTCACCAATTTACAAGGAATTACCCTGCAATCCAAATGTCAACCATAGGGTGCAGAACAACCAGGATGTCCCTGAGTCCTCTGTTATCGTCTTCTCCTTTGGCCCATGACAAGGCTGTGAGACATGTGCACACTCACAGCACGCTGTAGGTCCTGAAGTGGCACAAGCTGGTTTTGCGTATTCAGTGAGGCAGTCCGGAAAGGGTGTTAGGGAATCAAAGGGTTTCATGTGACTGTACAGCAAAATCCATCTTCTCTGGATTGGTACTGAAATCTGTGTGACACTTCTGGGCAACAAACAGCTGCATCTGTAGGACCCAGACATCCTCACATCCCTGTGATGCTGCTCTAAGCAGGCTCCTGCCTGGTGCTGCCCACGTTGGATACAGGCAGAGTTCCTGGTGCTGCCTGATGGCTGGGCAGGGGGCATTCATCCTGTGGTTGCCCAGGTAATCACCTTCCTTCATTTCACTGAAACGGTGAGTTTATTAGTAGCAGAAAGCCTCTGAAAGGGCAGAGAAGACAGGTGGAAAGGATGGAAGAGGCCAGAAGGGCTCACAAAACATTGTTTTACCAGAAGCCACAAATCACCCCTCCTCAGACCATGCTGGCTGTTGCTGAATTGTTAAGAGACACCAAAGGCAAGCGCAGCAGCCACGGACCAGCTGCTGGGAAAGTGGAGAGAGGGTTGCACAGCTCAGCGGCTCAGAATATGGGAAGCCTTTGGTGCTTCCATTGCACTCACATCTTGCCCGTGCCCTCTCCGGCACACTTCTTGAGGGATGGAAGAAGAAGTAACACATGAACATCAAATACCAGGTGTATTTGTGGCAGGCAAGGGCAGGAGAGCACTATGACACAGTCTGGGATTGCCCTTGGGCTGTTGGAGGGCTGTTTTTTACTATCAAGATCTCTGCTGGGATGAGATGAATGGGGAGTAGAATTAATTTACAGTCCCTCTTACGTCACCTGACGTAATCTTCAGGAAGATTTAATGACTGGGATTTCCCTCCGATTATCCTGAGGGAATTTGAGCTCATTTTACAAGCTCTCATGTGGCATCAGGCAAGGAGCAATTCTCAGGCTGTTTGAGTCTCTTTAGAAGATGTCAGAATAAAAACTGTTTCCCATGAGTGGTAGCAGGGAGCAGCCTGACACAACAGTGGTCTGAAAAGGATACTTGTAACAGGAGCATCTTTTCCTTAAGGCCTCAGCACATTGCTCTTTCATAACTGTTCTGTAGCCCAAAATAACCTGTCCTGGCAGCTAGTGTTACTTGCATAAAGAGGAAGCTGAGGACCTCAATGAGGTCAAAGGGAAGAGCACCCTGTCTAGACTAACATCCCTGGGGATTTCAACCCTCGTCTCCTGGAAAACCCCCTGGTCCAGAATTGCCCTGGTGAGTCAGAGCTGCTTGCACAAAACCAGCAACAAGACAAACTCCAGAGCTATCCCAGCACTCTGACACCTCTACTGTGATGTGCTCCTCTTGGGAAGGCTTCTGCAGGGACAAAGGAAATTTCCACATTGCTCTTACCACTTGATCCTCATCAGCTCTTCCTAGCCATGCTGCAGGACAGGTGAGACCTGCAACTGCACAGCCTATCCATCTTTGTTGCTTGGTTTTCCATTCCCTCCAGCTAGAAGGCCTTTCTTGTGCTGCTCACCAAAACACCTCTCTACTAATATTTTCCACATTAGATGTTGCCTGCGATGGTCAGCTGGGTTGTTGGCACTCACTAAGCCCTGTGTATTGGAAAGGCTTGCAAGGCCCACCGGTCTCTGGTACGATGTTTAGGAGTGACTTCTTGCCTGTGGCCAGCTGTGAGAAAAGCAGAATCCCCGAGGTACCCCTTCTCTGAGTTTTGGGGTGCCTCTTGCACCTCCACCCAGCCCAGCAGCTCAGCTTGCCCTTGCAGAAGGAACTCTGGAATGCAGAAGTTGCCCATCTGCACCGAGTGGCCACAGGGGCTGTGGTTTGGTTGAGCCATCCTGCCCCACAGAAGTCTTGTTGTGGTGGAGTTATTAATATTTCTGTTGCCCACGTGCCATGCTGACTAGCTTCCAGGGATAAGTGCTCTCCTCATATGCCTGTGGAAAGAGGGGACTTCCCAGGCCTAATTCAATGC
>NW_009720602.1:8963-14927 GCF_000703405.1 Apaloderma vittatum
CCTGCTGAATCAGTGTTCATCCAGCCAACTTCCCCTTTTCACAAAGGGAAATATTTATAATCTAACACTCAAGCCACCACACAGTGCAGCTGGTGGAAGACTTCCAATAAACATCCCATCCAACTGCTCCTTTTGCTGCCAAGAGCTGGTGACTTGAGCAGTGTTCAACCAGGCTGTTGTTGATATATACAAGGTCATATTCACGAAGCCGTTCATTAGATGCTGACCACTCTGTCGAGTTGCATGAAGGAATGTTCTTCATATGTATCTTCAAACAATCAGGAAGGCTGTTCTGAGCTGATAAAAGTCACTCCAGTGTGGAGGAATTCATTAAGGGTTGTCTTCAGTGGAGAACCTGGCTTGGTACTATCCATTGCGTTTAGCATGAAGATATCTTTGAAATGCGTGGTGTCCCTGTGCATAGATGTCCTCTGTTAATTATTACAGGGTGATATGAGGATAATATAATTCAGAAATTGTGGCTGCATAGCTACAACAGATACTAATTTTGTGTTTAAAATAGAGATTCGAGCTCTCTCTGGACGTAGTGTTCCCTCCCCAGTGTTCTTGTGCTTATTTGTTATATGTAAGAAGGAAAGACCTGAGAACAGACAGACACAAATGTTAAATAGTTGAGAAGTTAAAAATAATTAAAATTAGCCCTTGAAGAAGTACAGCCTGTAGTAACTGTAACAAAACCCTCAAGCTTTTGACGTTTAATCATCACTATAGTAGAATACTAAAAGACTTCAGGCTTCCTACACTGCTATCATGTGCAAAGCCTACACAAGAATATTTCTTTTTTAATTCCTGGGTATTTTTCACATTACTTTTGACATGTGAAAGTTGGCCACATTAAGAATTCAGTTCAGAATTTTTCTTCTCAAAATGTGACTGAAGTGACAACTCATGTTAACTGGGGATCATTTGGAAGAGTTGCACTTAAACACAACCATACACCAGCCTTATCCTCATACCTACTCAGTTATTTCTCTCAGGAGGTGTCTCCCCACAGTTTGGGCAGCCATCTTCCTTAAGAGCAGACTTGGCTGCGTTCCCATCAGATACCATTGGAGGAAAAGTTTTGTGACAGATAAGCTTTCAGTTATGAAAAATTGAAACCGATTTAAGGAGATACTTCAAAGACATTGGATAGAGAGCCTGGAGAGCATTTAATTCAGGAATTCAGCAATATTAAAAAGCATTGAAATTTATATGGCTGGTAGGACCATCCAAATTTTTAAAACTCAGTGTATGTTTTAAAAAGGATAATGAGTCTTCTTCTGGGGTTCTCTGGCTAGCTCTAGTAAAGATTTGGTTCTGGAGTAAATACGTCCTGTATTTCTGCTGTGGGCTCCTCCATTCTCCTACATCATGTCCATTGCTAGCCGTTATCTGAGAGAGACCAGGGGAGGGGCTCCTCTGGAGGGTCTAGGAGCGGGTCTGGGAGTCCCCAGCAGTTGATAGGGATGAGGTGAATGAGGAATTCACCTGATCTGCAGGGAGATGGACCTGGCATGGCCAATGACCTCTTGCTTAAAGTGGTGTTCATTATATACTGGCTTTAATTCTCTATTTCATTCATTTGTTTCACGGGTGAGGGGAGTGCTCAGCCAGATTTGTAGAGAGCAGCAACACACAATGTAACTGTCAATTAGATATCAATTTCAGCATCAATTCAGTTTGAAAAACCCAGGGTAGGATTTACCTCACCAGATTTAGATGTCAGGTTCAGGATGAGATGACCTTCTCCCTAGAATAACCTCTTTCTCTCCATTGCTTGGAAAGGAGATGCAGTCCCCATGCCCCATCAGATGCAGAGATGGGTGTTCAGCCAGATGGATCTTAGCTCTCGTCTTTCAAGAAAAAGTCACCATAAAGCTCTGCCCCAAACCCCTCTTTTCTGTTGTCCGGAGCCTGCACTATGTTTCACAACTGAAAGAAAAATAATGGTATGACTTAATGTTGGAGAATTTGCCTGTTAAGACATGACAATACCCCAAGCCTCCTTATTTTTTTTTTCTTTTTTGAGAGAGCTGTGGCTTAGGTAACAAAATTGCATGCAATCATTTGTAGAGCTTCTTGAAAGCCTATGCAAACAACAATTTCTTACCCTCCCTGAGCAGAGGCATGTTTATCACAGAGGTCAGAGGAGGACAGGACAGGAGCTGGGGGATTGAGGGGAGGTGACAAGCCAGCTGCTCCCTTGCAGAGGGTGCAGGCTTCTAGCTGGACTCATTGGTGTTTGCTGGTAAAGTTCATCCTGACACAGCCACTGGTGAGCAGGAGAGGCCAGCGAGATGCTGTGGGCTGGCGAGCTTGCGTGGTGTGTACACACTGCTCGGGTGTGGGAGGAGCAGGGCTTCGGCTGGAGCAGGATGGAAAGGGGATGGAAAGGGGAACTCACTCCCCTCAGGCTCCAAAAGGGTGGTAGGTGAAAGGTGCTGGGTAGTGAACTGGGAGATTTCCTCAGAAAGCTGGGAGGGAGCCTTGCAAGCCTGCCAGGCTGTTGCTTGAAAGCCGAAAACCTGCCTGGCAGCCGGCAAAGAGATGTGGAGAGATGAGAGAAGCACTGCGAGTGCTCGCTTCCTCACAACGGTTTGTGTGTGATTGAGCCCGGGATGTCTTTGATGAAGGATGTTTCATTGCCCTAGAGGAATTTATGTTTTAGATTAAGCCCCATTCACCTGATTTCAAGCAAAACCAATTCACATTTATGCAAGATTTTTAATTACTGTAGGCAGAAATAACTCCAGTCACTGGATGAAGAGGCAAAAAAATATGTATACATCCATTGTAATAATTGTTTTTCTCCTCAAAGGAATTTTCTTATATGCTTCTTGATGTCTAAAGATTATTTTGTTCCACGCCTCTTATCCAACCAGACACTATATATTTTAGCTACATGGCCAGCACACAGTACCCAGGGTCTCTGGAACAGATTGCAGGGGAGGCAGAGCAGTGCGATGCTGTTTTGTGGGTGTTTAACCACTGATTTTTTTTTTAGTTGTTTGAATAAACATCCCTATCTGGATTGCAATCATGATGGTGACTATGATAGTTATATCTCAGCGATGAGTTCAAATATAGCCCCTTAATAGAAGAGGCCTTGCACTTTCCAGAAGAATTGGCTGAATAATTTTGCACGGTTAGTAAAAACAACGATTAGCATTGGAAAGCATATGTAGGTTTTATAAAAATTTCTCAGTAGCTTGTAGTGAATTGCCAGGTGCACAGCAGAATGCAAAAGGATGAGAGCATAAAAGTAAGTCCAGAATAGTTTTTAAGAAGAAAATTGTTTCAACTTCTTATCTTCTAAAAGAAGAAAATGCAGA
Source organism: Apaloderma vittatum (assembly GCF_000703405.1). Taxonomy (NCBI): domain Eukaryota; kingdom Metazoa; phylum Chordata; class Aves; order Trogoniformes; family Trogonidae; genus Apaloderma; species Apaloderma vittatum. The sequence continues at coordinate 12,299 of NW_009720602.1, forward strand.
AATACCATAGCAGCTGACGCAGAACAGTAAAAAAAGTCTAATTACATCATTCACATATATTCAGACACATTGTTCCATGGAACTAACAAAATAGTGTTGTTTTTTGCCATTTACCGTAGAAAAAAAGATACATTTTGTTATGGTAAAAACTGACTGCTGCCAACACCCCGTGAACTTCTTTGTCAGTTGGGAAAACAGTAGAAATTTGGTGGAAAGAGCATATTTTCCTTGGGGGCCATTGCTGCCTCAAACTACAGAGACACCTAAAGTTTTCCAGTGCTCCTTTGTTACCACAGGGCTGAAAGCTGAATAATTCATTGCTCTCTTCATCATTTTCAAGACAGCAATGAAACTGCATTGGGAATATTTGGAAATATGAAGGGTATACACAAATGAAATGTTTTAAATTCTGGCAACGTATCATGACTGGCAGATTGCAGGGTAATATTTACTTTGGGGATACACCCATTTGTCTATGGATCAATGCCAGCAAGAACGAATACCAGCTTCCAGCTAATTGTCGAACTTCCACAACGCTTAACACAGCAGATTAGGCTAAAATAGGTCATCGCTTCATCTGGAAAGTTGTGTAACAAGTTACCAATCTCTTCTTGCCCTCTGTAAAGTGTTTCAGAATTGCAGGAAGCATTTCATTTTGCCAGCCTCACTACGTGGAACCGTTAAGGCATGTCCCTGCAAGACGGTTATTTCTAAACCTGCAGCTGGAAGGGTCTTAAAATGCTTTCTTTTTGCTAGGAGTTACTTGGCACACTTGAGGAAGATTGCCCCATTGCATGTTTAAGTGCTTTAAAGAGTGAAAAGCTGGGGATTGTGGAGAGATAGCATCTCCGTACTATTTTCTTTCACAACACACCAAAGCACTAAAGCATCTCTGATGAGGTTTTATAATTAGATCTGAACTTGCCTGTGTGGCAGTTTCTAGCATAATGCATCCACATGAGAGAAAGCTACAACAGAAACAGGGGGATAAATCTGTCGATCATAAATGTAACTCATCTAAAAATGTACTTATGACAAAACGGCCACAATAGGAAGGGATTGTTGTCAGTTACATATTTGCTCTTGGATGGTTGACTTCACACTTTGATTTTAGAAAATGAGGCTGCTTTATCATGAACAAGCCACTCTCTCTGATATTTGCCCCAGAAAATAAGGCATTATTGAATGTTTTAAAAGTGCTAGAAGGCTGGGTACATATAATTGGTATGAGGAATGTTCCGCACAGTGATTTGTTGTGCTCTGCGTGTTTCATCAGGAATTTTATGGTACCACATTACAGCAATTCATATCTTCAGATTCTAGTAATCTACGTTTCTTAAAGCTTGTGAAATAATAGCTATTTCTGCCTTAAGTGCTGCAATGGAAAGAATGTTTTTACTGTGCAAATATACTTTGACATTGAAGAAAGAGCTAAATATTTATTTTGCTAAGGTCAAGTTTCCAAATAATTTAATTGTCCAAGTAAGGAAAGGTTTGTGAACTGATTAGAAAAATAAAGATGTATGGAAATGTGCAACAAGTGACCATAAATTCAATTTCAAACAATAAACTGGAGCTTAAAGTAAAGTAATAAACTGACTATTTGAGCGCAGTCAACCTTCAATTAGAAGGCATATGCTCTGCTAAGGAAAACTGTATTTCCCTAAAATGCCATTTAAATGTAGGGCAAAGGTCTAGTGTTGGGAGGTTTTTTTCTGTAAGGGTGAACTTTATTTCCCTCCAAGCAGAGGTCACACCATCACTGTACAGTTGGGCTTAGTTTCTGTTCCTTCATACGGAGGACTTTGTCATATTCTCTCGGTAAATACAAGCACAAGGATGTGAAAGCACAGAACTGTTTTTTAAAATGCTCTGGCTATTACGTGGCCTGCCGTGATCAGCACATGAACATACAGGCATTACATTCGCTGCTCTAAGCCTCTTAAGATCCCAGTTTGTACCTATTCCTGATTACTGCTTGTCGTTAAAGTCAGGTTTTGCCCAGAGAGAGAGAGGCCTGGTAATGCTTAAGAAATAGAAGTGAAACAGTGGTGTGACTTGTTTTTACTCAAGCTAATAGAAATAAACCAGCTTTTTTTACTTTCTAGCAACGTGACTACCCGTTTCTTTCTTCCCGCCTTTCATTATGTCTCAGCACACTCGAATACTTGCAGCCGATCCCAGGAGCTGGCGGCAGCTGCGGTGACCATAACCGCATGCCTGGGAAATCCTCCGCTGTGCTAGCCTCCGAGCAAACACCGGGTACACCACAGAGTGAGTTGTGTCTCCCACTGGTGCCCGTTCTCCCCGGCAGTGCCGGTGGTGCGGTGCCAGGGGAAGGAGCGGTCCACAGCTGGTGGGTGGCCTAGTTCGTGCTGTGTGCCCAGAGAGTAAACAGGCCAAGAGGAAAAAAAGTCAATCTCAATGTATGCTGGAAAGGGAGAGGCAAAAAATAATCATAGAATCAGAACGGTTTGGGTTGGAAGGGACATTTAAGGTCGCCTAGTTGCAAGCCCCCTGCCAGGGGCAGGGACACTAGCCCAGGCTGCTCAAAGCCTCATCCAGCCTGGCCGTGGGCACTGCCAGGGATGGGCCATCCACAGCCTCCCTGGGCAACACGCTCCAGTGC
>NW_009720602.1:14990-15331 GCF_000703405.1 Apaloderma vittatum
CCCCGGGCCCTGCCGCTGCCGCGCGATATTTACGCGGTGCTGATGCCCAGAGGGGAGAGACATCGGGCAATAACGCTGAATGCTCCGGCCCGAAGAACTCACAGAGGGAAATCCCTCAGAAATTTAAAAACCCCATAAATTCAGCAGCAAGTGCATCTCCTGGTGAGGGACTCCAGCTGCACCTGCTTGCCCAGGCTCCGTAGGCTCCTCCGCGCGGCTTCATTTTCTTCCGATTTTTCAATTCTTTAATCGAAAGAAACGACTATTAACCATTAGGGTCATTATTGCCGATTATGAATGAATTACTCTCATTAATCGCTGAGGTAACGGTGAAATAACAC
>NW_009720603.1:0-203 GCF_000703405.1 Apaloderma vittatum
AGATAAAAAAAAATCATCTCTGAAGAAGTTTATAGCTGCAATATTGCCTTTTTTTTTTCTTTTTTCTGCGTGGAGGACTTGCGTGCTGCTGGTGTGGCTGGGCAACGGTCGGTCATTGAATTGTTAAGGGTTGGAAAAGACCTTTAAGCTCCTGGAGTCCAACCCTTAACGCAGCTGCTACACCCTGAGCACCCCATATCTGT
>NW_009720603.1:231-1361 GCF_000703405.1 Apaloderma vittatum
CCCCCCGGCGCAGCCTGTGCCAGCGCTTGACAACCCTTTTGGGCAAGAAATTTTTCCTAATGTCCAATCTAAACCTCCTCGGGAGCAACGTGAGGCCATTTCCTCTGATCCCGTCACTTGTAACCTGCAAGAAGAGACCGACCCCACCTCGCTGCACCCTCCTGTCAGGGAGTTGTGGGGAGCCGTGAGGTCTCCCCTCAGCCTCCTCTTCTCCAGCTGAACAGCCCCAGGTCCCTCAGCCGCTCCTCGGGAGACTTGTTTTCCTGACCCATCCCCAGCTTCGTTGTCCTTCTCTGTATACGCAGATTCCCGGGTCCAAAGATTCTCTTCTATGAGATCTGAATCATCTGCTCAAAGGGACCAATGTTCAGAGCTCCCCGTCAGATGACGAGCTGAGCTCACCTGTAAAACACCTCGTCCGCTCCCTCTCGCGCTCGGATTCTTGCAGGTGGTGGTGGGAAAACTGTCCCCAACAGTGGGAAAAACGTCCTTTTGCTGTACCCCAAAGCTCGGGGATGCCCTTTAGGAAGCGGGAGGGTCAAAGTCTGTGACAGAAAGTAAACACCCGACTCTGGGGGGATAACAACTCTCGAAACTCACACTTTTTTTTGGTTTTTTCCTCCACCTCCAGCTTTACCGTCCCAGCTTCGTGCCTCTGGGAGCTGCCACCGTCCCGACGATGTCTGCGGCGTATCCAGGCGCTTCCGTCTTCCTGCCCGTGACCCAGTCGGTGGCCGTGGGGCCTGTCGGCTCCTCGGTCCCCATGGCTTATTACCCCGTGGGGCCGGTTTATCCTCCGGGCTCGACAGTCCTTGTCGAAGGTGGTTTTGATGCCGGAGCAAGGTTTGGGGCTGGTGGAACCCCCAGCATCCCTGTGAGTATCCTCAAAACCCCGCATGCTCCCGCGTTAGAGGTTCGTAGATGGTTGGAGAGGGGAAGGCGACCTCTGTTTTCTGAGAAAAACAGTTTTTTTACTCAATCCATCCTTTGGGAGAAGAGTAGGCTCCTACTTTTGTGCTGTCGCTGTGAAGCCATTTGGGCTGGCAGGTGGTTCTGGCTCACAACGAAGCCATCGTGTGGCCAGCGCTAGCCCTGACTCAGCCCGGCGCCGTGGTGTGCTGCGCTTTGGC
>NW_009720604.1:0-256 GCF_000703405.1 Apaloderma vittatum
GCCGCAGCCCCCCAGCCGTGGGTCTCCCCTCGCGCGGTGGCCGGGGCGTGGGGCAGAGCCACCGCGTGGGAGGGCTCGGGCCTCACTGCTTCTCCTCCTGGGCACAGGAACTTCACAGACCAGCTGCGCAAGATCTCCAAGGACGCGGGGATGCCGATCCAAGGGCAGCCCTGCTTCTGCAAATACGCCCAGGGCGCAGACAGTGTGGAGCCCATGTTCCGACACCTCAAGAACACTTATTCGGGGCTTCCGCTCA
>NW_009720604.1:420-624 GCF_000703405.1 Apaloderma vittatum
GTGTCTGTTCACTTGCTGCTTCTGCCCGCAGCCGAGGTGAAGCGTGTTGGGGACACCCTCCTAGGAATGGCCACGCAGTGCGTCCAGGTCAAGAATGTGGTGAAAACCTCCCCGCAGACCCTTTCCAACCTCTGCCTCAAGATCAACGTCAAGCTTGGCGGGATCAACAACATCCTTGTGCCTCACCAGCGGTTCGTACGGCCG
>NW_009720604.1:638-976 GCF_000703405.1 Apaloderma vittatum
TTTGCTTTGGTCCTTCGCGAAGCTGCCTGCCTGGCTCTGCCGGAGGAGGGGGGGGCCTGTGGGCAGCTGTGAAAGTAGCTCCTGGAGATCAGGGTTTGCAGCCTGTCTCGCCTTGTCATGAGCTCTTGTGCCCGGGCTGGAGCCCGAAGGTCAGGAGATGTCCTCTGGGTGATCTGCTGGTCCCCGTTAGGCTGCGCATCGCTGCGCCACGGCCCTGAAAGGCTGACCACTGCTCTCTCTTCTCTCCCTCCAGCTCTGCCGTCTTTCAGCAGCCAGTGATCTTCCTTGGGGCCGATGTCACTCACCCGCCCGCAGGAGATGGGAAGAAACCCTCCATA
>NW_009720604.1:1058-1338 GCF_000703405.1 Apaloderma vittatum
GGGGGGTTTGGATCCTGCTGGCGGGGCGATGGGCCCCCCATCCTCTCCCGCCTCCCCACAGGGGAGCTGCGGTTTTGGGGAGCAGCTGGGAGAGCGCAGCTGCCAGCAGATGGGGCTCGTGGTGTGCGGGAAGTGGAGTCAGCTCTGGGCATCCCACAGCCCTGGGATCTTCCCCAGATGAGAGACCTGGAGGGTTGGAGTCGGGGGAAACTGGGGTGGCTGCGCTTCTCCTGGGCCTTTTGGAGAGGAGGATTTGCCTTCACCTCGAGGAAGGAGCAGC
>NW_009720604.1:1390-2224 GCF_000703405.1 Apaloderma vittatum
GGCTGACACGTTGCCCTGTGCTCGTTGCAGCGAAGGAGAGCGTCAGGTTCTTGTAGCGTCTGTTTTAATTAAGGATGTCAGCATTTTCCTATTAAGTTCTTAACTTTCCAGGACTCATAGCTCAGGTTTTCCTTGGCATACGAATGCGTCTTTGGAGGAGTGTTTTTTTCTTAATTAGGAGGGGTTGGGGAATGCTCTTGGCTGTTTGCTGTAGGTGTGGGTGGGACAGAACAGTCTGTTTCCTGGCGGCAATGCTTCCCCTCTGAAAACATCTTCTGTGGATTTTTCTGCAGGACCACTGTGCTTTGGGTTTTTTCTTAATTTTTATGAAAGCTTTTTTGAAGCTGCAGGGGAGGAGAAGGGTAGAGCCTTCAGACGACCTTGAATCCTGTCCTTGGTGTGCCATTAATTAGACAATAGAAGGGGGTCTGTGGCTGAAGCCAAAGGAAACTTTTCTGTTGCACACACCAGCTCTGGTCATGCAGCCCAGACTCTGAAGCTCCGTTTGCAAAGCAAAAGTGAAACCAGCACAGGGGCAGGGACAGCAAGCTCAGCTGCTGGGGCTGAGGGTGTTTGCGGGGCTTTCCCTCACTTGCAGAGGACGTGGATCACACAGCAAAGTCCCCACTGGCTGCAGCGCAGGCGAAGCAGCCGGGCACTGGTTTCCTGGCGCAGGCCAGCACCTGTGGTGATGCCCGTGACTCACACTGTGCCCTGGCCCTGCGTCACGGCCAAACCCGGGTGCTCTCAGCCTTTTTGCCCCGACGGCTTTGAGGTCTCCCCTCTGCGATTGGAACTCCCCGCTCAGCAGCTGCCGCGGTGACTCAGCCCCAC
>NW_009720605.1:0-1040 GCF_000703405.1 Apaloderma vittatum
GGGATGGGGACAAGGATGTTGGGATGGAGACACTAGGATGGGGACAGGGACACCAGGATGGAGACACCAGGATGGGGACAAGGACGGTGGGATGGGGATGGAGACCCCAGCATGGGGACACCAGGATGGAGATGGAGACACTGGGATGGTGACGCCGAGATGGAGATGAAGGTGCTGGGATGGAGACACGAGGAAGAGGATGGGGACAGCAGGATGGAGATGCCGGCATGGGGATGGGGACACTGGGATGGGGACACTGGGATGAGGACACTGGGATGGGGACAAGGATGTTGGGATGGAGACCTTGGGATGGGGACAGGGACGCCAGGATGGGGACATCAGGACAGAGGGGGACAGGGACACCGGGATGGGGACACCAGGATGGGGACAAGGATGTTGGGATGGAGACTTTGGGATGGGGACAGGGATGCCGGGATGGGGACACCGGGATGGGGACAAGGATGTTGGGATGGAGACCTTGGGATGGGGACAGGGACGCCAGGATGGGGACATCAGGACAGAGATGGCAACACTGGGATGGAGATGCCGAGGTGGGGACAGGGACACTGGGATGGAGATGCTGGGATGGAGATGGAGACCCCAGGATAGGAACACCAGGATGGGGACAAGGACATTGGGATGGAGACCCTGGGATGGGGACAGGGACGTCAGGATGGTGACACCAGCATGGGGACGAGGACACTGGGTTGGGCATGGAGACACCAGGATGGAGACACTGGGATGGAAACATCAGCATGGGGACACCAGGATGGGGACGGGGACACTGGGATGGAGGCGCTGGGTTGGGGACAGGGACACTGGGATGGAAATGGTGGGATGGAGACACTGGGATGGGGACAGCGATGCTGGCATGGGAACTCCAGGATGGGGACGAGGACACCAGGATGGAGACGCTGGGATGGGGACGAGGACACCAGGATGGAGACACCGAGATGAAGACGCTCGGCTGGAGACACCACGCTGGGGACAGGGACAACGGGATGGAGATGTTGGGGTGGGGACACCGGGATGGGGACACT
>NW_009720606.1:0-1278 GCF_000703405.1 Apaloderma vittatum
TGCAGCCGTTGGGAGGCAGCTCTCTGCTCCCGTCCTTGCAGTGCAGGGAACGGCTCCGTCTGAGCCCCCGTGCTGCTGCTTTGCACACGTTAGACCAACGTTACAGAAGAAAGGTCTGCTGAGAGCAATCGGAAGTAGCATTAGATGATGTGGGCGGTGTGTCCCACAAGCAGCGTTTGAGTGTGCTCTGCCTTGATCTCGCGTGTCACCTGGGAAAGATGTTCTGACCTGCCTGTCCTGGTTCTGTTTGTGAGATCTCGTGGTTGTTGGACCACGTGGGCAAAAAGTGACATGGCCATATCGTGATCTGCCTCCTCAATGATCCCCTGTGCCCTGATACCGTGCTGTGGCTGAGACGGGGAGCGCATCTCTTGCTGCACACAGGCATCGCCCACCAAGAGAATATTCCTCCTGCGGCTCTTCTCGGTGCCAGGCCCGACCTGAGCTTTGGAGAACTGAACTGCTGACCTTCTGATCTGCATGAATCCAGGTTTATGGATCTTGATGTCCAGGGTGGGCTGTTTGAGACTGGAGCCCATGTGCTGGGTAGGGGCACGTGCCACGGAGCAGATACTGAAAGGGCACTGGGCACCACAATATGAGGTGTTTCACAGGTAGTAATAGGAAAGAGATGATAAAATGGGAGATGACTGTCTGGGAGTTTGCGCGTGTTGGGGTTCAGTGCTGCTGCACACAGTGCTCCTCGTGATGCTTGAAGCCATCTCCAGGAGCCCCAAATGTGAAGATACCTCAGTACAGTAACTAAAACTGTTCTGTTTTTTCTTTACACTATTGGCAACCTCTGCCTTTGCAGTTCACTACCTCAATCTGACTTTCTGCAAACTCTTGAGTTATTAATGTGGCTGAGAGATTAATTTACTAGGAGGTGTAGTGTTGTGTATAAATAAATTATAGACCCAGAAGGATGGTGGAGAGTGAGTATCTCTGCTGTTACTTGGAAAGAAATTAAGAGATCAGAGCATTTGTCTTTGGCAAGCTAGCAAACACGTGCGTCGTCTCTCATGTACAATACTTGGAACTGCATTAAACCCCACAATAATGAACTGCACCCCCTTTAGGCAAATGCAAGTGCGATGCCTTCAAATCGGTCACCCTCAAGGGTGAGTGATGGCACCTGGCTCAGTCTCCTTGGTTATTGTACTGCAAGGGCAAATAACAGATCTGGAGGAAGCCAAGCTTGTTTGCGGAAGCTCCGAGGTAATTTAACGCGTGGTTGCGTGTGGCCGCGTGCCTTCTCGCCAGACCGCTGCGAGGCGA
>NW_009720607.1:0-815 GCF_000703405.1 Apaloderma vittatum
GAGAGTGATAGGACAAGAGGAAATGGATTTAAATTGCATGAGGGGAGGTTCAGGTTAGATATTAGGAAGAATTTCTTTGTGGAAAGGGTTGTCAGCCATTGGAACAAGCTGCCCAGCGACGGAGTTGAGTCATCATCCCTAGAAGTGTTTAAGAGGCGGGTAGAGGTTGCATTGAGAGTCATAGTTTACTAGGTTGTTAGCACTGGGACAAATGCTGGACTCGATGATCTTCAAGGTTTCTTCCAGCCGAAATTATTCTGTGATTCTGTGATTCAGCAGTGTGCCCAAGTGGCCAAGAAGGACAGTGGCATCCTGGCCTGGATCAGAAATTGTGGGGACAGCAGGAGAAAGGAAATGATCAAGTCCCTGCACTCGCTGCTAGTGAGGCTGCATCTCAAGTCCTGTGCTCGTTTTTGGGCTCCTCATGACAAGAAGGGCACTGATATGCTGGAGTGTCCAAGGAAATGCAACAAACCTGGTGGAGGGTCTGGAGCACATGTCTTGTGAGGAGCATCTGAGGCAACTGGGATTGCTTAGTGTGGGGAAAAGGAGGCTGGGGGGAGATTGTATCACTCTCTACAGCTACCTGAAAGGAGGCTGTAGCAAGGTGGGAACTGTTCTGTTGGAGCAAGTAACAAGTAATAGGATAAGAGAAAATTGCCTCCAGTTGTGCCAAGGGAAGTTTGGGTTGGATTTGAGGAAGAATTTCTTTACTGAAAGGGTTATTGGCCATCAGAATGGGTTGCTCGGGGCAGGGGTGGAGTCTCTACCCCTAGAGATATTCAAGAGTCATGTAGACATAGTGCTTAGGGATA
>NW_009720608.1:0-786 GCF_000703405.1 Apaloderma vittatum
GAGCTGCGGGACCACCTGCTGCTGAGCCCAGGCAGAGAGGGAGCAGCCGCTGTCATGGCCCCAACACCCAGGCAGCCTTGTCCCCGTCCCCAAGCAAAGCCGAGGACGCAGCTGCCACCCCTGCCAGGAGCCAGCCTGCAGCCCCAGTGAGCTCGCAACAGGAGCCAACCCCGAACCAAGGCTCTGGAGGAGGACAGCAAAGGAGCAAGAAACAGGCAGTTACCCCAACTATCTGTCACCAGCGTGGCACCGCGCGGTTGCGATTAAAGCTTCTTTATTCCTACACTGGTCTGCCTGTCTGCCCCGGAGCCCCCAGCCCCACGGCCAGCCCCAGAGGGGCCGGGCGCAAGCAGCTCTGCCTGATGGTGGGAAAAGACATGCCAGGCTGTGGGCAGGACTCCCCTCATCTCCTTCCCTCCATCGGCACTGGGAAGGTTTTCTCATCCCCTATCTGAGAGTGATGCTGTTGAGGGGGGGACCAAGCCCCCTCCCACCTACGCAGGGTTTATGTGTAAAACTTCATCTCTGCCTCCACGCAGTCGAAGAAGAGGTCAGCCAGCTCCTGGGGGTGGGGTGTCACCGTCCCCTCCAGCAGCGCGTTCATCCCCTCCAGGCCCTGCTTCTCCAGGTCGCGCAGAGTCAGCAGGAGCTTCTGGCCCTGCTCCTGGCGGGATCAGGGAGAGAGAAGAGCTAAGACCGGGCACCCTCAGGGAATTCGACTGCCTCCCGCGGCACCGAGGGTCCCAGGGGAGCAGCGGCTGGGGGAGGGTGTGTTCTACCCGGGTC
>NW_009720609.1:0-3929 GCF_000703405.1 Apaloderma vittatum
GCAAATCACCACAGCTGAAGGAGAAAGAAAAGGGAATATCTGAGTACAGTAACGTTCTTAGAAGTTCAAATACTGAGGGGGGGAAGAAAAAGAAAAGCGCTGTTGTTAGTGATTGTACTGATAGCAACCCGGAGGTGAGCCTTTTCTGGAAAGGCAACCACGACAGCAACCTCTAATCTAGGTCCATGAGCACCACATCTACACAGCTTTTAAATACCTCCAGGGATGGTGACTCCACCACGTCCCAGGCAACCTGTTCCAATGCTTGACAACCCTTTGGGTGAAGAAATTGCTCCCAAAACCCAGTCTAAAACTTCCCTTTTCCTAATACCTGCTCTAAAACTCAACATTGCTTGTGCCATTTCAGAGATCCCAAAGCTGCGGAGTGCATCCAAAAGAATTGTGAAATGCAGAAGAGCAACGCAGTGTGTCAGATGAATAATATGTAAGAGGATTGGGTGATTTTCTCACTGATCCAGAGTATCCAGTCCAAGCCAGATGCACAGGTTTGATGATCACAATTTCTCTGTGCTGACTGCAGGAAATCCTGGCTGTTGCAACCAGATGCAGTGGCCTCAGGCTTGCTTGATCTTGTGTCCCAGAGTCAAACCAACCTGCAGCAAGTCTTATGACCAGTAGAACAAACAGGGTGAAGATACATATACTGCAGAGATCCTTCATGCCAAGATTCTGTATTTTCTTATTATCCTCATAACAAGTTGCTAGACTTGGGAAAAAGGCTTTCAACTCTGAACAACTGAGTTAATCTTCTTTCCATTTACCTGTTGAGAGACTGTGACATCCATTCAGTTGTGAAGTTTTAGAATGGCTTTATAATTTGTAATTTAGTTTTGGTTTTGTAATTCTTTTTTTTAAATTATCTTCTGGCTCACAGAATTTGCATGTCTGACGTAGATCTCCAAGCTCCAAAGCATCATGAGAAATACTGTGGAAATAAACAGGGAAAACGTCCTTTGAATAACTGATTAAATTATCATTAACTAGACAGATTATAAGATTTGTCTTACAATGGGTCTTCTTTGCATAGCTTAGTGGGTTTGTCTCTAGCAAGTTTTAGTAGTTTTTGTATCATCCATGAAACATATTTTATTCAGCCTCTTGCAAACTTTATGAAAATTGTATTGTTATATATATGAATAGGTGAAAATTGAACTGAAGTAAAAATGAACAAATTGTTATTTATTAAGGTTTCTCCAGCCTTGGGGAAAAGGTCCTACAGCCTGAAAGCAAGGACAGGTTAAAAGCATCCTGCCACAACCAGTCTCTAGTTTTTGACCTGTTAGGAACAGCCCATGCTGACCACGCTGCACTCTGGTTTAAACCCATTTAGGTTTTTTTAAGAGAGGTCAAGGAGGCATGGTCTTGTCTTTTGCTTCAGGAGACAGAGGAAATTGCAAGAACTTCAAGGAAGCAGCCTCTCCTCCCACACCTGATTGGCAGGTTTGTTTTCTGCACTTCATACACTGTACAAACATTGTAGCAGACCTTGGATTTGTTCTTGTACAGAAAAAGACTTATGAACGCGTAGTATTTGTGGATACTTTAAAAGAAATGACTGACACCCTGTTAGCTTCACTAGATTTTCTTATCTTTACAGGAATGTTCAATAATGAAATCTTAAAAATAGAGAGCAGAACAAACACAATCAAAAATCTGAACATAACCAGAAATGCTGATTTGAGTCAGTCAAGCAGATGTCTAAGTCCATGGCAACTTCATTAGCTTGTTTTAACTGGAGAAAAACAGTGGGAAATCATTCTTTTCTTTTTAGAAACCACATAGTGCGGTTCTAATTTAAAACAATGTTTCATTGTTAAACTAACTGGAATTTGGCAAATAAATTTAAAAGAACCAAATACAAAGGAAGAAAAAAATGTTTTTCTTAACCCATGGTAAGATTTTTTTAGTCTGCTTTTTGGTTCAATAAATGAAATAGAGTTCACTCCAGAACTCCACTCAAGCCTCCTTCTCTGGCTGGGATACTTTCCAACTCTCCATTCTGCATAGTGGGAGAATGAATCACTGAGTGTTTTGAGCTTTTACAGCCTGGATGGCTGCATAAATCCCTACCAGGAAAGACTCCATATGTCCCATCGAGGATAGAGGCCACCCTCAACAGGATGTTCCAAACATCTCTTCTCCTACTTCATTCTGATCAATAGACATAGCAGAAATTGAACACTCTCTCTGTCAGTAACAACAACAAAGTATTCCACACCTGCATAAAAGTTTGGAAAGGTCATGAATAAGTGAGGAAGACTGTCACTGAGGCTGAGGCAACAAACCTGATGCTTTAAGGCAGGACTTATAGCTGAGTCTGTAAAGAAATGCCACCATATACCCACAATCACAGAAGTGACACACAGAGGTAAACTGAACTTACTGGTATTCTGACACACATTGCTTAGGCTGATCTCTCATGAACTCTAACTTCCAAGTACAAGATATTTTTGACCCATTCCTAGCCCTTACTAACTGCAGGTAAAAGCTGTGCTTTCCTTCTCAAAATTGGGTTGAGCAAAGGAGCACATAAAAGGGGGTATTAAAACTAGAAATACCTTGCATAATGAATTTAAAAAGTTATAGCATCAAACAGACTTGCAAATTAATATCAGTAGTAATTACTCTGTGGTTGCTCAAAATAACAGGTGGCCAAGAAAAGAACAGCAGGCTGAGGTAATGGGATGTCTTCACTGGAGGAGATAAACAATCTGGGGAAAAATCCATCTGTGATCGCTTTGCTGCTCGCATCCTGAGCAGTTCAGCCACCCTCGAGCTACCCTAAGACTGTGTTGGTGTTTATATGAAGTTTTCTGGGCATGTCGAAGGATTGTTATTCAGCATACCTAACATTACGACTTCCTTAGCAAGAGCATGACTTTCTTGCCTATGCAGACAAAACTGCAGTTAAGAACTGTTCTAAAATGCTGTAGTATCCAAAAATTCATCAATAATTATCAGTGATTTACACACACAGAGCCTGAGAAGCAAGGGAGCTGTCTAAAGTTGAAGAAGAAATTGGCAAGAACCAGTTTACTCTCTCAAAGACATAATCTGCCTGATGGACTACAAAAAAAAACCCCAAAGCTTGGGCTTTTCATTGCTGGATTACGTTTGTTTTCTATTTAACACAATCAGCAAATGAGAAAATTACATTGAAACATACCCCCGCAAAAGACCTTCTAAAGAGAACCTCTGCAAGTAGGTGCCAGTTCCTAGTTGGTTTATCAGCACTTGTGCAGGATTATATAGATGATATATGAAAGAGTATTAAGAACACAGAATATTTCCACATGTACGTGTCTAAGAAAACAAGTAGTGGTTGGCTATAGGTGACAAAGACACATTAATAAATGAATAAAGGTTTGCCTTTTAGCAGCAATTCAGCCCTCCTGCTGTGAAGATAGAAGGTGCTCCAAGCCGCAGTTCCATCGTTCACACTCTTGCCAGGCATAGCATACCACAGAGAAGACAGCAGTCGTGTTATCCCAAAGAAAGCAAACTCCCGCTAGACTAAGAGAACACGATCAAGAAACCCACTGCAGCTCATGCTTGTTTAGCCACAAGAGGAGCGATGAATTTTGGGCTTCAGATTAACAGGATCACAGGACCCAGCATAGAACTGCCTGCAATTGGGAAAGTTTCTCATGTTTTCTCGTGTACTAGTAAAAGATCTGCTGTCACAGCAAAGCCCAGGGCAAGCTCTGTCCCATCTGCCTGTGGAGGGGTGGAGTGGCACTGCCTGAGGGTCAGATGAGGAAGACGGCCACGGCTGTGCCTCGCTGCACTGCCCAGTTGCAGAGGCCTGGGCAGGGCCCCTGTCCCAGCTCCTCACCGCGGCCCGTAAGAGCCAGCTGTGCAAGAACAAGCCACCCCAGAGCCCACAAAGCAGCTGATGATCTGCCACC
>NW_009720610.1:0-854 GCF_000703405.1 Apaloderma vittatum
GTACCTTCCAGCCATGAAAATTCTGTGATTCTGTGATTCCTGCTCTGTGACACTCACTTCTTTTGAAGGATTTCTCCTCCGGCTACAGTGGGCTGGAGCTCTACGGTACTCAGTGGTTTTTCTGGTGTTGTTTCAACAGGAAGAGCATGAAGTGGCACGAGGGCTCAGTAGGTGCCCAAGGAGGCTGATTGTTTAAAAGAATCTGTTGCATGTGTGTTCCAGTTTTGGCTAGGATAGGGTTAAGTTTCTTCACAGGTGCTAGTACAGGGCTTTGTTTTGGATTTGTACTGAAAATGCTGAGCAGGGGTTATAGAGAGTCAAGGCCTTTTTTGCTTCTCACTCCACTCCAGCAGCAACTAGGCTGGGGATGGGCTGGGGACCGGCAAGCAGTTCAGAGTCACAGCTGGGAGAGCTGACCCCAACTGGCTGATGGGGTATGATGTACCATATGATAAAATGCTTGGAAACTGAAGATAGGTGAAGATTGGTGAGAGGAGACTGAGGCTGAGGGCCTGGCTGGGTATTGGTCAATTGGTGGTGAGCAATTGCATTGATTCCAGTCACTCATCTCAGTGGATTTTATTTCTTTCTCCCTCTTTGCTCATATTCCCCCTCTTTTCCTTATTATTATTTATTAGTATTTCTCTTTCATTATGAAACAGGTTTTCCCTCAAACTACAAGTTTTCTCAGTTTTACTCTTCTGATGCTCTCACCCAACCCAACAGAGGTTAGTAAGTGAGAAGCTGGGTGCGGTTTAGTGTCTGAATGGGGTTAAACCATGACAATGTCCTGCTTCTTGTCATGAGGATGGGATGGGGCATTGAAGACCTGTTGGGATAGCACTGGACACCCA
>NW_009720610.1:1039-1357 GCF_000703405.1 Apaloderma vittatum
TATGAGACCCAGGATTTCCTTAGTGTCCTGCAAGGTGCTGGATTTTGGTGGTAAGTAAATCACGATCCCACTTCCACAGTACAACGTTACAACAATGAGGTGTGAGGAGCAGGTGGAGAAGGTCTTGCGTCTGCCCTCTGCAGAGGAAATCTTCAGGATGCTGGAGATGATGCAGGCATAGGATACCAGGATGAGACAAAACAGTGTAAGGATGACCAGCACTGTGGCAGTAATGATCTGTATTTCATACGAAGAGGTGTCGGTGCAGGAGAGCGTGATGAGGGGGAGGATGTCACAGAAGAAGTAGTTAATCCTCCT
>NW_009720611.1:0-289 GCF_000703405.1 Apaloderma vittatum
AGCCCCCAAATCGCCCCAAAATGCAAAACGCCCCAAAATCGGCCCTGAAACAGCCCCAAATCACCCCAAAATCACTCCAAAATGTCCCACAATTGACCCGAAACGCCCCCAAATCGGCCCAATATCCCCCGGAAATCGCCCCAAAAACGCCCTAAAATCACCCCAAAAGGCCCCCAAAACAGGCCCAGAATGCCCCAAAATCTCCCCAAAACTTCCAAAAATCACCCCAAAACGTCCCAAAATTGGCCCAAAAAGCCTCAAAATCACTCCGAAATGCAAAACGCCCCCA
>NW_009720611.1:367-962 GCF_000703405.1 Apaloderma vittatum
CCCAAATCATCCCAAAACAACCCAAAATGTCCCAAAATCGACCCCAAATTGCCTCAAACTGCCTCAAAATCGCCTCCAAATGCAAAATACCCCCACATTGCCCCAAAATCTCTCCCAAAACGCCCCCAAATCACCCCAAAACACTCCAAAATTGCCCCAAAATTCCCCAAATCGCCCCAAAACGCCCCAGAATTGCCTCCCAATCACCCCAAAGTCGCCTCAAAATGCCCCCAAATTGCCACAAACTGCCTCAAAATCTCCCCCAAACGCAAAACGCCCCCAAATTGCCCCGAAAAATGCCCCAAAATCACCCCAAAACACCTCAAAATCACCCCAAAACACCTCAAAATTACCCCAAACTGCCTCAAAATCGCCCCCAAATACAAAACGTCCCCAAATTGCCCCAAAATCTCCCCCAAAACCCCCCAAACTGCCCAAAAATGGTCCCAAAATGCCCTAAATCACTCCAAACCGCCCCAAAATTGCCTCCAAATTACCCCAAAATTGCCTCAAAATGCTCCCAAATCCCCCCAAAACATCCCAAAATCGCCCCAAAACCTCCCAAAATCACCCCAAAATGCCAAAAATCGCCCCA
>NW_009720612.1:0-9569 GCF_000703405.1 Apaloderma vittatum
TATATATTTATATATATTTATACACTTTATACCATCCATCCTCTCCATTCACACAGAAACCTGAGCCCAGTAGCCTTTAAGAAGCATATTATCTGGAAGAGCCAGAGGTATATTCCAGATTTCATGTATTAAATTCCCTCAGTCCGCTAACTTCTCCTCTTCTAGGGGAAAACACAGGCTGCACCACTGGGCAGGACTTCAGCATGGTTAGGGACAGGGATTAGACACCACTGGACTAGTCAGGGTGAAGATTTTCCTTCCTTACAAAAATCTACAGGATTCCTGATCCAGTTTTCATTTGCAGTTCTTCTGGAACACGACATGTTCTGAGTTGCTATGGGTTATGAACTCATGTCAGGGAAATTAAATAAGTACCTAATCCAAGCCCCACTCAGTTAATTAATACTATGCTGTTAACAGGGTTATAACTGCAGGCATTTCATGAGAATTAGCAAGATTTGTTTGCATTAATGTGGTCTTACATCTCCCGGGTGACCGCAGGGACCATGCAGTGGGGATTTGTGCTCCGCTCTGGCTGCTGTCACACTGGTGCCCGGAGGGGCTGTGCAGGGACCCTGGCACTGGTGCATGGCAGGGGCATCACTACCAGCACCCGCTGCAGAAGCACACAGCTCGCTCCCCACGGTTGAAGCCAACTGCACTTTGCGTGGGGGAATTGCTGATGGCTTGGCGCAGAGAGAGGGGAGATGACCCGCTGGCCTACTGATTAAATGGACTAGAACTGAACTTGCAACGAAAACAAACACAGCAAGTACACAAATCAGCAACACTTGCGTGACTTCATGAAGACAAAAATCAAATTACTTCAAGATGATCTTTACAATTACGTTAGCAAGTTCAATAGAGCATCAAAGATGACAGCTGTAGCTTTCTGTGGTGAGGAGCCCGCAGACGGCAGTGACAGAGCTTCTCTGGGCTTCGGCAGCAGCAGGGCTGAGCCCCTCTTCCCTCTCATTCCTCAGCCATTACTCACATCAGTACCATGAAGATTTTCACTAAACAGTATTGTGACCAAAAAAAAGAAAAAAAACAGGCTAGAAATGGTAGATGTGCTTTGTGTTTGGCGGTGGTTAGGTGAGACCTCTACTATTCTCAGTTCACGGTTTCTTCAATGTGCTCCTCTCCAGTGGTCTGCCTCACCAGCCTTGGAAACTCCTCTAGGGAGGAGACACACCTGCATGGTTGCCACCACGCTGCCAACAGCAATGCCCACAGCCTTAGCGACAGGCCCAGGGCATCGACAGGAAAACTGTGGACATAACTCTGCAATAAGAGATGGGGTTTGCTGCCTGTCTGTCTACACAGCTATTCATTATTAAAAGAAATGCTCTTACTTACTTTTCTAAATTCCAGCTGTAACAATATTGTGCATTACATTGTTTACCTCCAAACACTGGATTTGCCTCCATTAGTAAGAGTTACATTTATCCATTTTCAGTGTCAAGCAGGACAGTAGGATCCACAGAAATTTATAGATGAACACCACATCAAATACAAGGGTTATACCTTTGGAAAGTCAATACTGTGCCTTTGATGTGGACTACACAAGGTTTAGCCAAATGATACGGGCCACATTAAGGGGCAAGTTTCTGTAGATCTAAGATGAGGTCCACATATTCTGCTAGTTTGCTCATTTGCAAGCAAACATCTGTAGCAGAACACACGTATCTTCCACTAAAAAAACCCCACACAAATGGAGTCAGTTCCATTTGTTTTCCATATATGGGAAGAACTGTCTCTAAACAAATTTAATTCTTGACTCCAAGTGGGATTGAAGATGCTTTGCAGATAAGAAGTGGTAAAATAAAATTGCGAGAGATCACAGAAAATGATGTTGTTATTCCCTTCCTGCAGCATTCATCTAATTTTATGTTTCATGTTGGGGCAGTTTGGCCTTCTCCTAAGACCAGAAAGACAGCAGACAAACAGCAGTCGAGCAGTGGTTAGACTGCACTCATATAACCCAGCAATCATAATCCAAGGGAGAAAATGATTTCCTGTCAGAAATATAGACTGAAACTGCCAAGAAAATCTCTCCAAAGCTACAAACTTATCACCATTCCACCCATTAGACTTGTGATGAGGAGAAAAATCAAAATTGCACCACTTAATAAGCCAAAGATGGAATATCACACAGAGAGGAAGGAAAGAACATGTAGCCATGAAATCAGCTTGAGTTCTACTAAACACTTTGTTTTGAAATCACATGTCTAAAAAATCAGAGAAGTAGGTAAAAATACAGTTGTATTTAGAGCCTACCCACTGTGACATCTTTTCCAGACAACTGGCAAGGTTTTGTATTAGCTACAAAGCTATGTCTTAACAATCTTGCAGGTTCATTCACGTCTCCTTCCTTGATTTCAGAAGTATGGCGAGTGATGAACAGCGAGTTGGCTTTAGGACACTACGCATATGATGTGCAGCTGAGGGGGACACTTCCCGAGCTGCAGTCCAGCTCTCATAAGGCTTATACTAGGATTACAGTCCTTTCAACTTAAAACAACCAGAAAAGAAAAGTCTGAGAGGTGATGTTTCTTGAGCTTCTTCAAAAGTATTTGCTCAAGGATAGTGACTTTCCCTAACACAGTGTACTGAGCCTGCACAGTGTGATTTCCAGGTTAAGCTACTTGTAACCTGCTCAGTCAGATGAAAATAATCTGTTCTTTCCTGTTGTGGCATTGGTGTTTGGTTTTGGTTTTTTTCACAGTTTGACCTGTTGAGCCCAAAGTAGATCCATTTTTAGAAATGGATGGCTGGTTCGTGGCAATATTATCTCACGCAGCATCAGAGATTTTCAGATGTGAAACCCTCGTCCATTTTTTTCACGCTAGTGACTAGCAGATAAAGCATCATCACCAATGTATTATCCAATTATTATTTCAATCTCCCTGAGTAAAACAGACTGGAAATTCAATTATCTATTGCCACAAGTCACTTTGTTACACCACAGAAACAAAGCAGATCGATTTTTTAATACAGCTCCAGAACACAAAACTTATCAAGAAATGAGAAACACAGCAAGAGCTGAATCTAACTATAAATGCCGACATATCTCCATTAATAATGATTAATGACCAAGAAAAAGAAAAGGGAAGCTCCATGCACAAATGTCAACCTGAACTGACGTTAAGACATAAAGCTATTTTAAATATTTTCCCTTCTAATTCCATATTTCTTACTAGTGTAAAATACTCAACATACAAAACCAGATTGGCTCTATTGGCCGTCTTAGAACCAGCAGGTGGTCAAATAAGCTCTGAAAAGCTAATTCAAATGCCACAAGTAAAGAGCACTGCTGTTCCTTCCATAGAAAATCCAAATAAAGCTCATTTATTTCTCTTGTGAGTGTAAGACAAAGGTATTAACACCACAGCAGAGTTGTTCTACAGTAATATATGGAAAAAAGAGACTGAATGCTAAAACCTGTAGTCCCTAGTACAGCCTCCAATATTTTTATTTACATTACAACTCATTTGACTCATGGCTCCACTAACTCAGCTTTTTCACCATTACAAAAGTGATCTCCAAAAGATCAAGAGCGTGCTGGCAAACAGTATTCAGAGTATGCCACTTTGTTTGCTACTCTCCAAGGACAAAAATTTCTTTTCCTGGGCAGAATGGCTCCTTTTAAGACAGCTTTATGACTAATGCATGGCCCTTCACACTCTATATGACCTGAGTTTCACGACTCAAGTGCAAAAAAGATTATATGTGGTATTTTCCGGTTTCATTGACAGGTGTAAATGAGAGTATTTACGTACCAGAGAGCATCTTTGGACAGAGGTACGCGTGCAATAGTAAAGGCTGCTTGTTGGAGCTCTGTGGGTCCACAACAGCACCAGGACACCAGCAGGAGGCTAAACGCCTGTGGTACGAAGCATACCAATGGTATTAGCACAACACCAGCGTGATGTCCCACTCTGCCTCCCTCTGCTCAACCCACCCTGATGGTATGTTGCTTTACCTTCGCCCTCCCAGCCTGGTTCCTGGGGCAGGACAAGGTCTCTGCAGCACTGCAGGAGGGCAGCAAGGCTGAAGGATGCTGTGGATCTCCTCCTGCTCCCCTAGAAAGGCACCTATACAAACCCAAGCTGTGGAGCACACAAAGTCAGGGGCTGGTTAGGGTTCGGGGAGGTGGGTGAGTAAGAGCTTGGGCCATGCTAGGGGCCCCACTCACGACTGCTTTCAGCAAGGCCATGTCTGGCAAAAAGCAGGTGACTAGTGCCAGAAAGCAAACCCCATCCCTTAATGCCACTGACCTCTCACACAACAAGCTTAATAGCATGTGATATTTGGGGATATCAAGATGCCCTCCTTGTTGTCAATTATCATGGAAGATTGAAATAGCATCATTTGTCACTGTTTCGATGCCATGTAACACATCTGGAAGTAGGGTGTTGGCAGTATTTGTGTTATGCTCTCAGCAGGAGACAATTTGCTGGTAGAGATCATGACAGCACTGCTGGAGAGAAAACCACCCAAAAAAGTGTCCATGACTGGCAACCTTTATTTTGCAACATATGTCAGACTCTTGTCTGTGATGTGGCACAACTAGCTATCGTATGATGTAAGTGCAACAGCACATATTTTAACATGCAATTGTCTGGGAGAAGTTAATTTGACTCCCCTCTGTGAGACACATTACGTGACAACCAAGTCCTGAAAAGTGCTCTAGTCCACCCAAAACTGCTG
Organism: Apaloderma vittatum; assembly: GCF_000703405.1. NCBI lineage: Eukaryota > Metazoa > Chordata > Aves > Trogoniformes > Trogonidae > Apaloderma > Apaloderma vittatum. The sequence goes on from NW_009720612.1 coordinate 4,714, forward strand.
TGAGCTAAAAGTGTTTCTCACAAGGCAAGATGCACTAGGCAGAAATGTCCAGAAGTGAATTGTAAATGGAAAACCTTTAAAGAAACACAAATATTAATGAAACTGGATGCAGAGCTACTTGTTTGGGTTGTGCCTCCGCAGAGTGATGAAGCAATTCCCTTAGAAATGTGTCTATACGTTCAGAGCCTGCACTCAGGGTGGATTAGCCATGTTGTCAGCTTATGTGAATACCAGTCGTTGCTTGGGAAAATGAATTAAGACCACACCAAAATTACTCCTACGAAGAGTTCTCAACAGCACTTGTAACCTCAGGGATGCCGTTATAACAGCAAAAGGAACCAGTAAAATACAGACTGGTTTACCAATGCTGTTTTACTGCAGAGTGAAAACACGGTTTATGGAAGTGGAACACAACAAGGGAATACTTCTCTCAGCCCTCAGCGTGATAGTGCAGGTCCTCAAGAAAAGAAAGTCCTTCTTCATCCCTTCCAATGCAGAGCTTAGGAAAAAATCACATCTGACATGAGTCATATTCTCATTCAGACATGAATTCAGTTTATCCTTGCTGGAAGGATGATCTAACCCTTTACCTTCTCCAGACTTTCTCAACGGGGGATCCAGGCACAGTGGTAAAGAGGAGCTCAGTGACAGAGGCGAAAAGAGGAAGGAAAAACATACACAAACTCATAGAAAAGCGATAATTCTGGAGCTTTCCTCCAGGAAACCATGTACCACTGCACAGCAGAAAAATAACCCAGGGGTTCCCTCTCTGCTCCAGCTTTCTGTGAGGAACCACTTTAAAGCCTTTAGAACATTTGCAGAGTTTGAGAGAAATGGTTTTTGTTTAACTTCAGCTACTTCAGAAATGCCTGGGGCCTGAAGAAACATATTTTTGGATTGCTCTTAAAGAACAGGCTGAACTTTGAAGTTTGGGGAATTTTTTTCAGATCAGATGTTAAATTAATAAACACCAACATGACAAATCGGTCTGAGTACTGGGGAAAAAATTAACAATCACTGAAAAATCTTCTTGTATTAATTAATTGTAGCATGTTGTTACTTATTCTAATACGTTGATGGGTCTGGCACTTCAAATCCTATGAGCCACACTACATGATGTGTTTTTGTGTCCTAACTAAGCATGTTTGATATTATCGCCCATTTGCCCCTACAAAATAAAAGGCATATCATCACCATTGAATAAATTTCAGTTTGGCTAATAATGAGATCACGAATAACTAGTTTACTTATGGATCATTTAAGTTTAAGAAATGCGCACAGAAACTCAAAGCATCTGGAAACTAAATTACTTCTTTGTACACAGCTTCTTTATAACAGAAGTTTCATCAATGCCACTGAATTTACCCTGCACTTTCTTGTTAATTGAGGTGCTCGACTAAAGTGTCCCCTGTGACTCATTTATTCTTCACTGTATTGCAAGAAATGGCTGGATAAGGAAACCTTGACTCCATGGGAAGTCATGGGTCAGCTGGCTGCAAGCCACACACAGGCTATTAATTACAGCTACGTGGTTGCAGAATCATCTGCTAATACTGTACAAACAGGAACAGTATCATGCCAGTATTGCCACATCCACATTTTTGTATTCTCTCCTCAATTTTCCTCACTCTATTTTCAGAAGAAAAAACATGATTCATTCTTAATAGGTGCACTATTAAGTACTCAAAAAGTAATAATTTAAAACAAGCTTCCTCTATAAATACTAGTAAACAACAGTTCCCTCACCACTGTAGTTTCTTACCATCCCAGCGAAGTATAGAGGGGGAAATATTCAATACACTTTCCTGTAGAGATTTTTTCCAGGAACCTGAGGACTCTAATGCTTCGGCAGCCCAGAAGCATATCTACCAAGGACAACTAGGACAAGTTGGCTTCTCACAAGTTGGTTGATTTGTAAAAAGAGAAAAAAAGACAATACCTCCAGATTCAAGTCCATTCTCAATGATGTAAGTCAAGTTAATTGTACTGGGATTCACCTACTGCAGGATGATGCTGAGATGGGAGGCTGACTGATTTTACTGCCAGGGATCCCCACAGTAGACTCACCTTCCCGGAAAGCACAGGTCCCTGCAGAGGGCCAGGTCCTCATCGGGCACTGACGGACAGGGTGCTTTGATTAACACCACAAGCTCCTGACCCAGAACGTCAGCGCCCTAAGGAGGATTCCAGCAAACATCTGTTACCATTAAAGATCGCTGGTGGAGATCTACATCCAGAGAGGGCCAGGGCTGAGGGATTGCGTAGTTCCTCTCTGAGGCTTAAAAAGCACACAGCTCTGAATGTTAGCAGAGCAACATTTAAGGAAATGGGCTTCAGAATCAGGAATGAGGAATGCGAAGCTATTCATTTAGTGGTTTCTCTAATGCTTCTCCATTTAATATTTCCAAATTTAATATTTACACATACAAGCCTTGCAAAATTTATGTTACAAGGAATAGCTTCTGTACTTCTCATAATAAACAAACAACCAAAACTACATGGTATGTATAGCAGGGGTTTACAGCTGGGATCCTATATTACTTCTTAGGGCCGCTTATCTAAGATCTAGTATCTATAAAAAGCCTCTCTGTTTGCTATTTACACAGGTGTCCTGGGGCATTATATAATCATGTAGCAGATCAACATAGCCTTAGGATCTCAAAGTATAATAACACTTCATTAGGATCACGACATAGAGGGAAAGGGTTGGTTACTATTTGACACTGGTCTTTTATTCCTTCCAGAAGTTCACCTAGACGTGGAGAATAGATGTCTTCAGTTCTTTGTGAGAATAAGGTGGAGAAAACACGTATTTTCCTAATCTTGCTTGCCTAGATTTTTTAAATGTAGAGTCAAAATGTCTCTTCACATAAATGTTTAAATTTTGCCACTCTTGTTTATGCTAAGTCGCTCCACTAAACTTGGCAATAGATCTCATAAAATAATGTCCACAAGCCAGGGATCTCACAAGATTTCTACTTTCAAGAGTCAGGCTTTAAAATAGTAAAGCCATATTAACTTAAAACATTCAAAATATACACCACCAAGGAGGACAGTAAGACATGAGAGATGACAAGAGTCCACACAAGGCATAGATGTTTCCACATATTCTCTAACCACAGAGAGGATCAGAACCTACATTACAAATTAAAGCAGATACTGTGATAAAAATGCCCTCCAGAAAAAGCGTATATCATCCCTTCCACAAAAAAAAGAAAAAAAAGAATGTGATGTATTATCCATAAAATCCTCCACAATGACTAATCTATCATTTCAGTCAGCCAGATCCTGAAGACACGGTTTGAATCTTAACAAGGTAACAACAAAATCCACTAGAATGTAAGAACAAGGGACATATTCAGTTCCTATTACATCTGGCTTCATTAGAGCTTATTCTGCTTTTAATCTGCTATAACAAAGACCTTACGTTTCAGTAAAGATCTTAGAATTTGACAAGCTCATACAGAAATATATATTGCATGCAAATGACATGGCAAAGGCAACACTAGTATATCAGACTTTGTACTTACTGTGAATGAATTATGTCCTCTGTTCATGAAGTCCTCCTGTCGTTCATTTCCAAAGCATCTGTTAGCTAGGATACTGCCTTGTACCAGGAGACATCAGGATGAAGAAACTTCCACTTTACATTCCCTAGGCTGTGTAGAGCTGGTGCTTATCCAAGGCGTTGCACCCTCTCCCATAATTTTTAGCATTTATTCTGATTCCCGTACATATTAGAAGGCTGTAGCCAAAAAAAAAAAAAAAGTTATATATAATGCAATGCAAATCATAATACTTTTACAAATTTTAAAAACATTCTTATCATCTATTTTCAGGTACAAGCACATCATCTTGCATACTGAGAATTGCCAGAGGTCATAACTAACAAGCATTCCATATAACGCATAACTACCAAGGAGTTGCTCCCAAATTACTGTCATTGGCGTTCATCTAGTTGTACATAGCACTGTGCCTTAAAATGGGCATATTATCTTTGACAGAAGCAACCATCTGCCTGCTTGAGAACTACAGCAACACTAATTCTTAAAAAAAAAATGTGATGTTTGACACACCTTGCACTGTTTGGGTTTTTTTACAGTGTTTAGTTGGAGCTGTTTCTTTGGTCATGGTTTTCTTCTAGTTCATTAAATCTTCAAATTTGATTTACTTACAGGTTCTTTACCCACAAATGTACCATGTAAGATGAAAGTATAGTGAAGGGAATAATAATAGAAAGCATAAATGCAGAAATACTGAGATCTTCCATTTTATATGAATGTCAAGCAGCACCAATGAAGACTGCTAATAAAATCAATATATTTGTCCACCACAGCTTGGTGTTTTCCCCATTTTATTCGGATATTTACTAGCCCATATCTTGCTGAGTAACAACTTTCTTTTTCATGGTGTGAATCCTCTCACCCAAAGGAAAGCACAAAAGTACAGCTCAACAGTTTTCTACAGTATTAACAACTTCCATCTCCCTGTCCTAACGAATGGCCAGTTCAAGTTTGCTCAAGGATTACTCTTTACTCCCCCAAGGCTGCTGATTTACAGAGCAAAGAGATACTTGAGAAGTCCTAAAACTATTTGCCTACTGAGCTTTAGCTCTTCTGAAATCAACAGTCATGGAAAGTAAATCTCAGTCCATACTTGAGAAAAGTTGTGTGAAGGTGCAATTCTCTTCATGAAAAACGACAGGAAAACCTACCAGGAGATGGGCTTGCTTCCCTGGTAGAAAGAAGAGGCAGAAAGCAGTTGCCAACACTATTATGACAGCGAAGATGCAGCTCCTGCTCTTTGCTAATTAACTGCCAGGGGAGACACGCTGGGAGTGGCTGGGGTTTTTAAGA
>NW_009720612.1:9588-11259 GCF_000703405.1 Apaloderma vittatum
CTGAGAGCCACTGGAGGAAATGCACGGAGATAATCAGCTTGATTGCAGGCACCATTTCCTTTGCTCAAGGTGTGCCTCCCAGAGATGGACTTAAAAAAAAACACAATCAAAACAACCCTTAAAAAACCTGAAATTTTGGAATGGACAGCTTTATAAAAACAAAACAAAATCAAAACGAACTCTGAGCCATGCTACGAACTCTACTCTACAGTTTGCATATTTTAAATTCCTCGCAACGGATCTGGAAAAAATCAGCAATGGGTCAAACTGGTTCAGAAAGTGTTTGAATAATTGCCCATGGAGTGTTCAGGGGTTCTCCGTCAGCTGAGTATTTTGACTACTGCTGTTCAATTACCATTTGAGAAAGCGGGGTTGCTGGGAAAGACAACACGACATAAACCAACATTGGCTAGAAAAATCACACAGTGTACCAATATTCACCGCACAGCCTGGGTTTCAGAGACATTACCAAAAGCAACTTCACATCTCACTGCCCCATGATGCCCCTAGCCAGTACCATTCAATACAGCCAAACGTAAGAGGTCTTCAAGAAATCATGAGAGGCTGAAATATCTAATTTTATGTCTATAATAGAAACAGTAATTGACAAATCATTATTTTACATTTATAAAATATATGATGAGGAACATACCACATGCATTCTAGACTTTCTGTCTGCACTGGAAATCAGCTGGGAAATTAGGAGGTATGGCGTAGAAACATCACTACGAATATACTGTATTACTGCTTTTGCAGCTGCAGACCCAGAATTTGTTTCACAATAATTCAGTTACCCATGTTTAAATAACCAGCCAGCAGAAGAAAGGCTGATATATTTCATATGCATTCTCTTTGAGCAGGGGGGCCTTCACGTCTGGTCAAAAAATGTCAGGCTCATATGACACCACCAAAGTCAGGAGAGATGCCTAACCATAACTAAAAGCAGAATTTGGCCAACACAATTGGAAAATACCAGCAGAGTATATACAAATGCACACACGCAACCTCATATAAGAGCAGAGCATGAGACAGATTGGATTTTTTTTAATCACACCTTTTAAAAAAACAAAATTGCCAGTACAAACCCCTCTCTGAACTCCTATGTGGTTCACTTATCCCACTGCAACATAAACAGACAGTATCAGAGCCTGTAGTAAGGGAGAGATTTTTTTTTTTGGTTTGGGGTTTGTTTTTCCCTATTGGGGATTTTAAATAGTTTGAAGAGCAAAAGAACTGATCTGCCCTGCCTTCCAAACTGACTTCAATAACAGATAAGCAATTTTAAGACTACCAGAGGAAGCAAGTAGAAACGTAAGATATAAGTAAATATATTTGTCTGTATTTTTAAGAAGGCTTTTCCCCCCATCTTTTTGTAGTTTCCACAAGCATATAGACCAGAACAAAAAAATACATGTCTTTCCTGATTCAGCAAAACTACCCTTTTACAAGGAATATTCTAATGGTTTAGATACTATTTCCCCAGAATCCTCACCCAGAGGAAAGCAGTCTTTCCGTCAGCTTCAGTGCTACTTTCAGCAAGTTTTGTATAATTTTTGCAAATTCATTCTATCAAATACATCCTTCAGAGAGGAAGGATTTTAGCTTACTTTCTGCATGCAGTGCTTAAAGTTGCCATTCACTTCTTCAAATTTCTTGCCTGATCCTGGTACA
>NW_009720612.1:11269-16783 GCF_000703405.1 Apaloderma vittatum
CTGACACCTGGGGTTTCCGTATTTTGCAAAAACAGGGGAAAATTAGTACTGGCAAAGCCATAACCAAAATCAAAGATTTGAAGGAATACAATATCATGAACCAGGGCATAATGGCATTTTTAACAAAATAAAACAGATAAACTTTGCTGCAAATTAAAAACAATTCTCTTGTATCTGAGCCCATAATGACTATTTTGAATACAGATATTTACTGCTGCCAATAAAGAGAATTTTTGGTAGCTTTTTCTGTTATTGGGAAGAGATTGAATACAATCCAGTCCAAAAAAATGCTGACTTTCCTAAATAGGGGCTGTGTTTTTGCAATAAAGAATACTGGTCAATATACAAGTGAAGGAAAACTGAACCAGATGTCAGTAATAGGACCACAGAACGTTGCATTTGCCCAGAATCGCTATTTTAAACACATGATGTCGGTCTACTGGTTTGTGGGATAATACATTCTTGGCAGTGAGAAGGAGTTTCGATATGTTAGAAGGTTATCCTTGAGCAAATAAAAAAAAAGGAAAAAAAGAAAACAAAAGCAGCAGAAGAGAGGTAGAGAAAGACCACTAATTCATCAAGCTCCTTATAGCAGAAAAAAATTATTACTTACTCAGGAAACCAGTTCAAAGAAAAGTCAGTCTCGAAACAGAAGGCTTAGTTTTCACATTTTCATTCTCTGCTTTACTTCCTTCCTACTACTACTTTGTTGTGCTTTACCAAAGGATTCTTTCCTCCATATGCACTCCAGTTCTGGGCAAAAGTCTAAGGAACAACGGGGCAGCTTGCACCTTGCAGCTCACAGTCAGGCTGACAGGGGCAGGGGACCACAACCCCAGCGACCACACAAAACCCAGCTCCGGCAGATTTTTGGGTTGGAAACCTTTGCTGACACAAAGATCCTGCTCCTGTCCCTGAATTACTGGAGGAAGCCGTTCATGGGGTCAGACTCCATCATCCCAAAATCCCGACGAGCAGCACTGGAAGCCATACACACCCAAATAACATTAACACAGGTCCCTATTCATTGCCAGTCAAGTACTTACCCATCTCTAAAATGCTTCCTACTTCAGTCACGGGGATTTGAGATTGTTTTTGTTTGGTTTTTTTCTCCTCTTCTATTTAAGAAGTAGTTACATCTGTAGGTCTTCTTAAAATAGAAATAAAACTCCAAGAAGTACTTCATATGTTTGGAGAACAATCACTTCCCCATTTTACCACGTAGTAAATTTAAAAATCAACTCTGTTCATTGTTTTAACAAACCCTCCTCTGCAAGATAATTAAAACCACTTCCCAATATACAACCAAAGTTTTATTTTTATAGTCTATCTTCCATTATGGCATAATCCTTTCTTTTTTTTTTTAAACCAGTGAAATATACAAATCACGCAAGACAGAAATATGTACATTAAATGTACAGAACAGAGGAAAGGACATAGAAGATTTACATATCTGAATGACAAGTAAAATATTTTACATTAAATAGTGTTTTAATAGCTAGGATCATGAGATTCAGTTCTGCTCAGACAAAAGTCACTAAAAAGGAACATGAGGTGATTCAGCAAATGAAAAAAAAAAAAGATCATGGTTTTTGTACAATAAAAACCAAAGTGACATATTCAATGAATTAGTGCTTTATTTATTTACCTTAAAGATATTCTTTGCAAACATCTGAAGACGAGGGGTAAATATGTCCTTGTACAATAAATTAAGAGCAATAAAGCGCCATTTAAGAAGCTGATAAATGATCAAGATGAACTTAATGATACAGCTTAAAGGCTCGTGAAAAGTTAAGGCTTTAATACAACTAGGCTAAAGTGAAAGATTTTCCTCACTTGGTATTTGCAAAGCCAGTTTCTTGTTGGATGGGACCGATTTGGAAAGAGGCATCTGAACCAGTGATGAAATCCTGCATAATTACACAGCACCAGGGGAAGCAGAGGGGGAGAGGGGGGAAGAACACATATTTTTCAACAAATAACAATTTCAATTTTCAAAAACTGAAAAGCAAGGGCCAAATGCAGCACATTTTAGAGTTGGAAGGTGTCTCCTTTCAGCAATAATCAATAATGCCCTTAACGTGAGAGTGGAATGGAAGCAACCTCCAGACCAGTATCATTTCAAGTGCAGGGTGCTGCCTCTACCAACCACCCAATAAAGTCCTAAAGCTGGGAAGAGGCTTACTTCTTTTTAATTATCCTTAAAACTTTTGAATTATAAAAGCTTTGAAAAAATAATTAAAAAAACCCACATCAAAATATTAGAATCAATCTAAAAACCTGAAGAGATCTGAAAAAGAAAATGGGGGATGAATTGCCCCTGCAATTTAGACATTTTATTATTTCTTAGATCATTAATATATGTACAAAAAGTTTCGAAATATCAGACACCAGCAGACCACAGTTCTCCCATATATATGTAACTGCTCAAGTATAGTCTGAACAGTTGTAGTGTATATCTGCAATATATTATCTAAAGCATGTGTATTAAAGACATAGGATGATAAATTTGGTATTGCTGCAATATTTGATTGAACTGTAATAGTCAGTTAATGTTATTAAAACACGAAACTATTGTCTCCTTGAGTGAAAGTATTCCCAAAATCTGTGAAAAAAATAAAAATCATTCCAAAAGTGGGTATCTAATGATTTATTTTCTCACATAAAATTAGAGGAGTTATTTGTCAAGCTGTGTTTTGAAAGACAGCCAGCTATTACACCATTTTTAAGGCATTTTCAAATTTGGGGAATTCTATTTTCTATAGGCTTTCCAGGCAAGGAGACCAAAACAGTTTGCAGGCATTGCAGCTCCCTCTGCCCGGCTACAGTGCTCCAGGGGCTGCACCTCAGCTGCTCTCCCCCCTCGGTCTAAGTGAAATACTGATCAACCCAAACGACACAATTAGCTAACAGGGCCAAATTCAACCTTGAAGAACACTTATTATTCATCAAGGCAGATTTTTCTCTTCTTTTTCGGTGGTGGTGGGTTCCGGAACCAAACAAGGTGACTCAGGAACAGCGCAGTCAAAGCCTTTATGGTCCTTTGCTCTTTACCCTTCGATGACACTGCGTTCAGATATCCAACTGACACGGTATTTCGTGATGAATATACCCCTTATTTACAGAGCCCTAAATGCACTGAACAGCTTTATATGCCCTATTCTGATAACTTCTAGCACCTGAAACTAAAAGTCTGGACAGGTCTGTGTGTTCCTCACATCCCTCAGGACTGTTCTAACATCCCAAGCTCACTACACGGTTGCACTGCCTACTGCACGTGTATTACGTCCCATTAGGATATGTTGGATTTTCCCCTCGAACTACTCTATTGTTCTTAAGTAAAGTCAATTTTTATTTTTTTTTTACTTTGTAAAATAAATATTCTCAGATTCTCCCCCATTATTGCCAAAAATATAAGCTGCACAGAGTTCTGGGATGGACGCAGAGAGGATTTCCAGGCACTTCTCTTTGCAACCTTTATATTTTTTTTCTTTATTCTTTTTCCTTCCTCCCACCTTTTTTTTTTTTTTCTTAAAAGAAGACGACAACTCGTTGGACTCTATAAATAAAGTGGAGATAGTCCTGTGGGAAGGGGGCCTGCACCCCTTGCTGGCAGGTGGCTGCAGTTCCTCCCACCTTGTCCGGCCCCTATTTGCACACAAATTGGTCCACGATCTCTGTGCACAACTTGCATTTCACGTAGCAGCACCAGTGGAACTTGCAGTGGCAGCGCTCTCGCTGCACCGTCTTGAACTGGTCGTACCCCCGGCCACAGCACATGAGTTCGCAGCCGTCCATGCCCTCCGAGGTCTTATTACAAAGGCGGCCCTGGGTGCCCAGGGAGCCGGTGCTCTCGTTGCGCACGCAGTAGTCAGGGCTGGGATCGATGTAGACCAGGTCGTGGATGGTGGGTGCGTTGAAGCGACTGTTCACTTGCTCCAGCTTGCCCCGGCTGTTGAGTTTCATGGCAGCAGCACTATCATATTTCTCCTTCAGGGCATCGCCTACCTTGCGGAAATCAGCAAGCTGCAGCCAACAGGTCTTCAGGCTACAGGAACCAGAGACGCCGTGGCACTTACAGGCCACGTCAGCCAGGTTGTACACGGTCTGGAGGAGCCAGGAAAAGAAAGCAAAAACGACGATGGAAGATTAGCATGGCTCCGCAAGCAGTTACTCCCCTCATCTCCTGCCCTTTGTCGCACTCCCACTTGCCCCTCCACAATCCTTGTCTTAGCATCCTCTGCCCTCCTGCAATAACCCTGGGAGGAAGAGCGAGCGAGCCAAAACACACGCACCCCCAGCACCCCCTTAGCTGAGGGGTGCTGCCCCCAGCCTCTCCCCACTGCAGAGACAGCCACACCAGCACACACACACACACACACAGAGCCCCGGCAGCGGTCGGGCTGCAGTCAAATTTCAGGAATTTGCTCTCACGCCAGCAAAGGATTTTGCTGTTTCACTGAGAAATGTAAAACATCCCTTTATTTTCTATCTGAGTTACTCTCTATTGATCTCTGCTTGAGGCTGCAATTAGGGAAAGTGTTAAGATTCCTCTTGCTCCTGGCCCAGCTGCAGCCGATTGTCTACTCTTGGCTCCACATCCTCCCCCTATCCTAAATACGGCTCTGCAAGAAAGACTCCATCCAAGAAGAAACCCCCAAACACCTATGGGTGGGAGACAGAGCTGCATAGCAATATCCTCTTTACAAAGCTTTGGCAGGGAAATATCAGTCATTTGCCCTGTACAAACAGAAATAAGAGTCAGTGTTGACACTGCCCCAAAAATCCCGGGGTCTGACACATTAGATGATACTGTAGACAACTTCCACCCAGCAGTTACAGAAAGTCTGAACGCTGCCAAATGGCACTGCAAAGATGAGGCTGAGGAAGGAAAAAACTGCTCCAGTCTCCGTAAGCAACTGTGAAAGTGTCATTTTTCTTCCTGCTAATAGTAAACTGGCCTGTCCACTGCTTTCAGACACTCTCCTCTCACATTTAAATACGATTAATTTTCAATTATCTTTCATCCTTCTTCACCTTAGAACACAAGTGCGAAGTCCCAGCCGACTACTTCTGGCACTTCAAGCTCTAGGAAAATAATGATTTTGGCTCTTCATATTCAGACTATTAAAAAAAAGAAAAGTTTACACCCATTCATTTAAGGCATTTTCAAGATTAAAGAAGCCATAAAGACATGTTTAACCATAGAAGACCATGTCTTCTAATAATATGGAGGAGCTTTTCACATCCTCTTAAAGCAAGGGAAAAAAAAAAGTCAGAACAATCCCGCGGCACGATTCCAGCCTGGGAAGCATGTCCCTCCTCTCTCCAACGCACGCTGTCCTGGTTGGAAATACAAACTAATAAAATCCTGTTCTACAGCAAATCCACAGCGAGCATGGCATTGTTAATGCAACAACACCGAGAGACACACAACAGGCTTCAGTCCCAATCCTCCTCCATGGGGAAGGCAACAGGGCTGTCAGACAACCAGGAGCAACGCAAACGCACACA
>NW_009720612.1:16828-23817 GCF_000703405.1 Apaloderma vittatum
TCGTTTGGGCCCTAAAAAAGGAGAAAAGCCACAGTGGATGGCCACCGCCCAGTGCCATACTGTGCCCCCACAGCCCTTCCTGAAGAGGAGGGATGTGGAGGCGGGCAGAGGGACGTGCCATTTCACAGCCACTTACTCTTCTCCCGGCCTCATTGTTGTGCAGGTTCATCATGATGCGGGCGCTCTCGTAGGAACCTCTCTGGTAAACTCTCTCGCGCTCACGCGCATCGACGAACTCCTTGGCGAAGCGGTATCCGTACTCAATGTTGTCTCCGCAGCCGCCCCAAAGCCAGTCCCGGGGCAAGTCCTTGGGCCGCGCCGCTCGGCTGCAGCCACAGGAGGAGAGCTCGCCCTCCCGGCAGGCACGGCTCATGGCGTTGACCACCCCGGCCGCGCTCACCGCGTAGGTGAATGCCGTCTCCCGGCTGCCTGCGCAGAAAGATAAGCGGTGTTAGGGGAGAGCCCACGCATGCCGCTCCCTGCCTGCTGATGAGCTGGGAGGGCAAAGGCTCTCCAGGAGCCACCAAAACTTACTCTTGTCCTAAAAGGTAGAGTAACCCTGAACCATGCTCCTCAAAATGTCTAGGGGAAAAAACCAAAACAGGCAGCGCCAATCCATTAGAGCACACAAAGGTGTTTGTGAAGAGCAGGAGTCACTCCTCACTCGTGCTGGTGGAAGCTTGGAGGAGGGAGTGGGGAAGAGGTGAGTAGGGCTGGAGCATGATGCCAGCAGGGACAAAGCAACTGTGCCTGCGTGTGACGGGTAGAAGGGGAAACAGACTCCCTGTCTTTCAGAAGAAAAGAGATGTTAAGTACAACTCTTCAAAGGCTGGTTCTTAAATTACTACTTCTCAAACATGATTTATGCACTTAACCCGCTTGTTCCAATTTATTTAAAGTTGTAGCGTTTTAGAAAGCCTCCTGGTATCAAAAGAAATGTGCAGCAGAGTAACGCACAACTTTTCAACCTACACATAAGCCAGGCACTTCTGTAGGAGGCTATTTAAAATGAACGACCTGTGCTGTTTAGTATCCACCATTCCAGCTCATGTGAATGTGGCAAGTGAGTCCGTGGACAATCATCTTTACAAATTACAGGAAGAAAAAACCCTTGGCACAAGGCAGCACTAAAGGTTTTCTCCTGCATCTGGTGCCCTTAAATGGAAATTGAAAACCCTGAGTTTGAAACTTTTGGGAGAAAAAGTTACAATACCCACAACGCAAGATATGGCCACGGACCATACTCTTGACAGTATCTAAGCCCACCTTCAAGTATAGCCTGACTTTCCCTATTGCTTTTCCAAGGATGCCACAAATTCTGACTACAACTAGAAAAGCTTTCAAACAAACAAAAAAAAAACAACCCACAACACAAAACTTGAGAGTACAAGTGAAGTTTGGTTTTCATCTTAAGAGAGAGCATCCCACTGGATCTTTTCCAAGAAAGATTCCCAAAATGACTGAGAATAGACTCAAATTTTTTTTTTCTATTTATATGAGTTCAGTTTTATTGCTAATCTTTAGTCCAATCAACAGATCAAGCTAGCTTTTAATATGATTTTCCTTAGGGAACAGCATGGGCCTTTGTAAAATCAGGGCTTTAAGAGGTTGAATTTTGGACATGTTATGTATTAAGGCAGCAACATTTTGAGGCAGAAACTCTTTGTGCAAGACCTACCATAACAGGTCAAATCTAATAGAAGCTTTCAAGCACTTCTGGAACACAAATAATTTGCAGCCTGGTCCGTATTTAACATCAAGATGACACCATGCTCAGAGCAGCTTTGTTAATGCAACAGCTGTCATTCACTGGATTAATTTTAGTAAGAGATGCTGGTTTCAAAAGGGAAAAATCACAAGTCTTATGTTGGGAAATACCAGATTTAAGGAAGATGAGAAGCACTTCGCTCCCTTACTTACAATGGTCTACTCTCATAGACACCTGCTCATGGAAATACTTACATGAATTATGGGTATAAAGGGTTACAAGAGTAGCCTTTTCCGTTAAAAAAGATTTGGCTTCGTGTGGTGACTTACGTCTTGCATTTACTGCAAACTATAGCGGGGGAACCTCATCCAGATTTTAACGTTCCCATTTGTTCTGTAACACACATTTTTGGATTAATTCCCTAAGCAAAATTTCCACTGGATTGAGAGGAAAGAAACGTGGTCTGCTTTGGACCACAGGACTCGCCTCTTCCGTTCCGTTTTATTCTTTTCCATGTTTAGTTAGCTCATGCTTTCACATGGTTCACTAGGCTGTTTATTATAGGATTTAACCTCATAAAACTGCCCTTTTTTGACTTGTTTTCATTATTATCCTGCAGCATATTTTAAAGAACTTACTTTTAGTAGGAAGGAGAAAGAAAAGCTGGGGTACAGAAAGAAGAGTTACCCCTTAAGTTCCTTTCTTGAATATTCAAGCAAATTATAAAATAGCATCAGCTGCTGAAGTAGATGTCAAGTCCCCACAAGCCAACACCGCCTCAAGTCACCGATCCCAGGAACACATTAAGAATGATGGTTCCACATGGATGAGTTACTCTGATTTATTTATTTATTTATTAGACTTTTTAGGCACGACTGTGCTCTCCTTCGCTGTCAAACATAGCTGTCTTTTCCCACAGTCCAGCACTTCTCTCTATTGTAGCCATGGCAAGGAAACACACATTCCAAACACGTTCAAGTCCCCTCTCTCCCATATATATAAAACATAGAAATGGAACTGTTCAATATACACACACTGTAGGAAGCCACCCACAGAGCAAGGGGCTGAGCTTTACACTCGATATGAATAAGTCTGCAAGAACAGAATTTTTTTTTTTTTAAATACCTGAAGGTAAAATACAAAATGTTCTTTGTCTTGTATTTTAAAAGCATTCAACATCGGGCAACAGGCATGAATAAACTGGACCCCAACCACACCAAGCTGTTGGGGGAGGATCCAGTTATTTTATTTTATGTTAGCACTTCTCAGCTGTTTGCAAAACCCAAGCACAGCCAGCCTGGGGCCGGCCACCACGCCAGGAGATGGTGCAGGGCCATGAAGGCAGCAAGGACCATGGCCTGAGCTGGGAACCAGCAGCGAAGGAGAGCAGTAGAGAACAAAAGCCCTAAAATTTTGTAGTTCAGTAAGCCACAGAGCAGTTTCCAAACCCAACGTTAAGTTTATTTGCCCATTAGCTAACTTTGCAGGATAAATCCTAGAAGGAAGACTGTCCATTTACACACTGGGGTAATCACCACACTGGCCACTGGGTGCTTTGCCCGGGCGCTCTCCTGGGGGCAGCCAGGGACAGTACATCATTAGCTCAGACAACAAAATCTGCCCAATCTATGTGCACTCGGATCTTGACTACCATCTTCTCACATCTGTGAGAGGAAGGAGTATCTGACAGTCTCTCACAAGCCAGGGTATGGCAGGCTGAAGGAAAATTGAACCAGGCTCTAAAAGTACATTTTTCCCTTCACTCAGAGCAACAGCAACTGGTCATTACCGAAGGTCAGCATGAAATAATACAACTGTTACCCACAACACCTTTCTTGTTCTCACTGAATACACTCTTTAGGCTCTTTAACTCTGGAATATGGCTATTAACCTTGCTTCCATCTGCAATTAGAATAAGTGGCTTAATTACATGATGAATTGCTGTGTAGACATCAGCTAATACAGTCATATTCAGCAGAAGGGTGCGGCGAAGTTATTTAACTTGAAAGAAACCAACTTTAAATAGTTCTGTCATACTTGGGAGGGCAAGAAACATCTATTCCCTAGACAGACACCACAAATGACGGACCAAATCCTCCACATTTCTTCACATCAATAGTTCTCTTGGGCTAATTTTGACTTGCTTGGATAATAAGCCAGGGCTGAAGGATGAAGGTCTATATTTTAAACAGATTTTTCTTCTGCATTTGTTAGATTATTAGAACAGAACGGTGTACAGAAAAAAAATTTTTTTCATGTTTCATGCGATTTTAGACTTTTGCTTGGATAGGGTAAAAAAAACAAACTCCAAGGGGGGTTAATACTGTGCTTGCAAAAAGCCTAGGGAAGGCTGTTTATCTAAAATCAGCTGTTCCAATTAGGTACTTCCACGCAGCAGATTTTCTTCTATTTGTCTGACAGTCTCCAAATAAAAACTTCTTTTAACAAAAATTAAGACCAAGTGTGAACTGATGTATCCCTTCAACCATAACTGGAGTGAGCCCATTTACAGATAAACTTAGCTCAAGTCTGACCTTAAAACTTTCCTTTTTTTACAGCAAGGCAAAAAACACCAAATTAAAAGCTTTACTTTACATCTCCAACTAAAAAGCACTACTGAGTTTGTCAGTGCACTGATCACTACATAAAAGACCACAACTGTCACCCCGAAAAATAGGTAGTTTTCATTTGCTTGCATAGAATCTGCAATCTGACTTGGGAAAGTCTCACCATGGACCCAGTTCAATAGCACTGGTTAAAATTTTGCCAAGGGTTTTAAAATACGATGGGGTCCTTAAAGGACAGGAAAGGCAGCAGCATACGAGCACTGGAGAAGCACATTGTAAACAGGATCTATAGGGAAAGCGTTGGGTGCCCACCAAATTGTGATAGGATGTTAAACAGGAATCTGTCTCTCTTACCTGCTATGTGATTACATCAAATTTGAGTTACATGGACAATCACATATTTTGCCCTAACAGAACTTATTTCATAAAAATTATCCCACTACATTATCTTTAACATAGACCCATCTTTCTCCAAAAGATGAAAAAAATATCATACCTGGAAATCAGCAAGACAGAATTTCCTATAAATTCTAATAGACAGAGCAGCAATTTTCAGTTAACCTCCAGACCAAGAGCAATTTATTATGTAGCCGCTAACTTTGGAACTAGACATGGACATCTTCGATTTTACAAGATGCTGCTGTTTTTAATTCTCTTAGGTTGACATCGTTTTGTCTCGGGTTTTCCAAAAGGAGATTTCAGGGCTGCATTTTCCTTTCTCCTCTACACCCATATGCAAATACATATTCCTTCTTTTTTTTCCAAGACACATGACTGGACAGTGGTGGGAAATCACCTCCAGCTAAAAATAATTTGTCTCCTTTGCCAACTTTTAAAAACACTTGATTACATACAGTACTCAGTAAGAACCTGGCAAAAGTTTCAAGTGCAGAACAGCATGTGCCATACATATCCTTAGACAAGAGTTTAATCATAAAGATGTTGCTTCCTACCTATCTGCATGACTCTGCCAAAAACAGAGTTGTTGTCCACAGTGCTGCAATTCCATCTTCTATGTCTGAATTGATACTGGCACTCCTTAATGCCCGTCTTTGCACCCTCTCCAATGAACTGCATATGGTCCTGATACAACTGGCAGAGTTTCTTCTGTCCTTGGGAAAGCCCTGCTAGCTGGCTACATAGTGGCTGGGCTCCTATGATATATACTTCTGACATCTGAACAGGGTTCATGGGGTTCATAGGGTTCATTCCTAAAGACCTGCATAAAGAAAGATTTGGATTAATAAATAGAAGACTTGGGGGGGGGGGAAAGAAAAGTCTACAAATCCCAAACAGAACTGTATCTTATACATGAGTATACAACTCCTGTTTTTTCTAACAGGTGAGAAAAAAACCCACTTAAATATGAAAATTCTGTTTTAGACAGCACAGCACAGAAGTTACTAGTTTCCATCCATGTGGTTATCATCGTACATTAGAGACTGAAGTAAGACACAGACTTGCAAGACTTGCAAGCTTACCAACTTAAATGGATATAGTGAAAATAACAGAAGCTCCAAACAACTGCAAGGCCAGAAAAATAAAAAAAGCAAAACTGAAAAAAGCCCCCCAAGCCCAAACTTATTTTAACACATATTTTACATTTAAGTCTAGATTTTTCGATCTGTTCTACTATAAACAAATAGGGAAACCTTTAAAAGCCAGAACTTAGAAACTTGCTACAGACTACTTCTAGCTTCTTCTGAATGAAACACAAAAGCAGAGAGACAAGTATATTCACTGTAAACAAAACCAACTTTGTTTTCTTAATTCTTAAAGTGCTCTTCACATAATACATTTCAACTAAAAAGTGCCCATTAATTAAAAAGGATCATCTGAAACAGCACAGAAACACCTATTTCAAGAACTTCCAAAACTCCACACTATAAAGAAATAGATAATTTGCCAAAGCAGAAATTTAAATGTATTTTTTGGTAACAAAATATATTTATAAACATTTACATTATAGAAAAGTTCAAACCAAAACTCTAGTAGAAGTTTTTTCTTGTAAATCAAGCATTTTCTCTCATATATGCAAAATTTCTAAGGAAGTTGAAATGACTTTTCTAAGAAGACAGGCAACTCTAATAATTTAAGGATGATCAAATCCATAGAGAATCTACTTTACAGCATTCTAAAAACTGAATTTTACAACACGAGACATTGCACACACTTATTTGAGAGACCCGTTCATTTTACTACGCAACATATTACAGCTAAACCAATGCTCCCCCGCTGTCTCGTTCATGAGGTGCTCCCTCAGAGAAAAAGTACATCAGAAGTAAACAGACATTTAATCAAGCAAATCTTGACACCCCCTCTTAAAAATCAAGTCGATACAAGATGCTTACCACCAAGAGCTGGCTTCTATTACAACCTGGGTAAAAGAGGAGAAAACGGCCAGAGCCACTACGAGGTACTGAGAAGCCATTGTACGGCCAACTGTCCCCAAAGCACCTCCTTGGATTAATACTGCGGCGGATTTCTAGAGGGGGGAGAAAAAGGATCAGATTGTTTACTGCTTCTCAGACCATTTTCGAGCATTCGAGTTCCAACATTAACCTGACTCTGACTCGCCTGTCCTTCTCCGCGCCGAGGCGTCGGTGCCAGACGCACACACGTCGCGGCTCCTGCTCCAGCGGGCAAAACCCACCCACGCACTCCCCCAGCCCGGACACCGCCTTCCCGGGGCGGCCGCAGCACCCACCCGCGCC
>NW_009720613.1:0-366 GCF_000703405.1 Apaloderma vittatum
GTGG
The DNA here is from genome assembly GCF_000703405.1 of Apaloderma vittatum. Taxonomy (NCBI): domain Eukaryota; kingdom Metazoa; phylum Chordata; class Aves; order Trogoniformes; family Trogonidae; genus Apaloderma; species Apaloderma vittatum. The sequence continues at coordinate 5 of NW_009720613.1, forward strand.
CCGGCACTCCTGGGCCCTTGGGAGGGCTCCCTTGCTCCAGCTCCTTGGGGCAAGAAAAAAATGAGCATTTCTCCAGCATCTCGAGTGAGTCTTTGCTCGTTAAGGGTTGGAGACGTGTCCTGGTTGCCCCAGGAGCGGATCCTTACCCTCGTGCAGAGCTGGTCCCTTGCTGCAGGTCAGTGATCTCTGTGTGACGGCTCTTGTCACCTCTGCTGAGGCTCCCCCGATCTGGTCTCCTGCATCTGACACCAACCTGGGGGACAGGGGACACCTGCAGTGACGCTTTGGTTTTTGTGTGTCCGTTGCCCGTGGTAAACCCTGCCACTGTGAAACGCTTTAGAACTGTGCGCCGTCGTGCGTGA
>NW_009720613.1:397-1664 GCF_000703405.1 Apaloderma vittatum
AATGTCCTGTTGTCTGCGTGCGTGTGTCCTGCTGTCTTGGCTTTTTATTCCACTTTCATACCGGCAGAATCAGAGGGTTCCCTGCATCTTACCGAGCAGATCCCTCCTGGGGACAGGAGCCGTGTGCGACGCTGCCTGCAGCGCGGGAGCAGGGCCCGCGGCACCGTGCCAGCAGGTGGCTGCTGGAGCGGGGAAGGGACCCGGCACTCTGGGTATAACGGGCAGGTCAGGCCCGAAGGTGACAAGTTGAGCTGCCTGGTGTGAAAGGAGCAGGAGATAACACCGTTGAGGGGGAAGAGTGTCTTTCTTGGGGTCTTAACATTATCGGTAAATCACAGTTGGCACTCTTGGTTCAGCGTAATGGATGTGTTCTCATTTCCCACAGCTGATGAGGATTATATCAGCTTGGTTTAACAGTCTCATTTTCTGCTCCCAACGCACCCTTGTTTTAATGCGTTTCAGTTAATGAGGTAGAAGAGAGAATGAGGTGTTACTGTTTATGTACAGACAGCAAGTCTGTGCAGAGGACTCTGGAGCCCGCGCAGTCCCTTCCCATTGCTCTCAGAGGGACAGCATTAGCTGGCATTTATAGAAAATTTATTGGCTGTGGTTTATCCAGGTAGCGTTTTTCCCACTGGTGCAGATTTCTCTCTCCTGCCTTCCTTATGCATTATTACAGGCTACAAGGCTGGCTGTGGGCAAGGGATGGCAGCCAGCTGAGGTGGCCCGGTGTTGCATCTCCGCAGACAACGCGATGGCACTTGATATGGGCAGAGCCGCTGTGACCTTCCTGCGGTGAAAAGTTCACGTGTGCCCTGAAGTAATTTATGGCCGGGGCAGTTCATCCCTCCATTGCTTCTCTGCCGAGGCGTTTGCAGGTCCCAGCTTGGTGCCGGGCGCTGCAGGAGCCCGTTGGCAGCCAAGAAGGGGAGCACCCAGCCCTGGTGCGCTGCGGCGGCAGGACCCTGCGGGAGGGACTCTGCCCTCCTGAAAAACAGGATGTCCTTGTGCCGACGGCAAATATTTACTGTGGGGTGGGCTGGGGCTGCGTTTCTCCCAGCAGCATCCATCCTGCCTGCCCGGCCCCGTGCCCGGCTGGCTGCTGGGGAGAGGTGCCTATAAATAGTTAACGCTGTTATCTAATTGCTGGCCGGGCGCCAGCGGCTGGCATGGCTTGGCTGACAGCAGCCTGGAAGGCCCTGCACATCGTACCGCCTTTGAAGGTAAAGCTGCTGTTGGTTTAAGCGGGAATTAAACAATTACCGCG
>NW_009720614.1:0-2541 GCF_000703405.1 Apaloderma vittatum
CCCCACTACACACAGGCCGCCAACTAGACTCCGACCCATTGAAACCCCAAGTATTAAGAATTTTGCCCCACCGGCAATGCCGAACAGGGCGAGGCAGGCAGAGACACTGTGCAAACCCAACAAAAAAGCAATAAATATTTGCACGGTGTGCCACGGGCATACAAAGACACGGAGACTCTGGGTTCCATCTGCTGCTCAGGAAGCCCTACAAGGTGGACCAGAGGCTGGAGGGGTGGATGAAGAAGTATGGAGAAGACACATCCTTCATTTGCACCCAGTGGTTCCACCATTATATATCCAGCCAGGGATATGGGATGGTTTCATGAGGTTTTGTTGGAGATATGGACCATTACAGGAAACCACCACGGCCCTGAGCACCCCAGCTTGACTGCGGGGATCTCGGCGCTCACCTGCTTCAGCAACAAGCACATCCCAAAATAATGGGGAGAACTGACTCAAAAATCAGTTCCCATGAAAACTTCAGCCCAAACCTCAGTGCTCTCCTGTGGCACAGATAAGGATGTGAAATACAGCACCAAAAAATCATGTTTTTATCTACGGACTTCTAATAAACCACAAAACCCTGGGCTCCTCGGCACTTTGTTGTTAGAGAATGGGAGTTTACAGGGCTTGGACCAAATCACTTAAACCCTGCTTTAGTTTTACAGAATATTTTACAACAGGTAAAAAGGGGTGACTTTTCAGCACGGAACTTTTCTAACTTCATTTTATATAAATATAACTGCAGGGCACAAATCACCTTCCTAGCCCTGGAGGGGGGTAAGGGAGATGCTTCTGCTCCAGCAGGTTTTTTGCACCTTCTTGGAAGCAATATTGGGGGTGTCAGGTCTGCTCTGAGGAGGCAAACGCTGAGATGAAACCATACGGCCACGAAGCGAAAAATCCGGGCTCCTTTCAACTCCAAATGACCTCACCTGCTTAATATTTTTAATTTATTTTTTTTTTCCTTAATTCCCTTTTGTCTACGTGGACTAAATTTCTGTCAACAAAGCTGAAAGGCCAAGTAGAGTTCACGGTAACAATTCACATTTCTTAGCAGGTTGCCCAGAACTAAACCCCTAACCTTAAACACGAATATACAGTAGCTTTAAGAAACCAAGAAATATAAATCCCAGCATTGAAAATACCAGTATATCAATGCCTGCCGCACTGATTTCTACAAGCTGTGGCCGTAACTCAGCGAGCCTGGAGCACCTCATCTGTCGGATATTTATGTGGTGCGTTAATTTGCACGAACAAACCCAACTTTTCCAAGCTGGGTTTTGAAATCCTGACAACGGTGGCTCTCGGCATCGTAAATCCTCGCTCGTCCCCTTTGCGGAGCCAAAGCAACACGTGGAGCTGAAAGTTCTTTGAGTTCAGCTTTGCAGAGAATATAGGGATTGTTTTTTTTATACATGGAAAAAATGCAGGGATTGATGTGAAAAAATAGAGCGATTGCAATGCAAGAATATAGGGATTGATAGGAAAAAATAGAGGGATTGAAATGCAAGAATATAGGGATTGATAGGAAAAAATAGAGGGATTGATGTGAAAAAATAGAGGGATTGAAATACAAGAATATAGGGATTGATAGGAAAAAATAGAAGGATTGAAATGCAAGAACATGGGGATTGATATAGAAAGAACACATAGATTTATATGGAAAAATATAGGGATTGCTATAGAAAGAATATAGAGATTTATATGGAAAATGTAGGGATTGACATAGAAAGAATATAGAGATTTATATGAAATATATAGGGACTGATATAGAAAGAATAAAGAGATTCATATGGAAAAATATAGGGATTGATATAGAAAGAACGAAGAGTTTTATATGGAAAAATACAGGGATTGCCATAGAAAGAATACATGGATTATATGGAAAAATATAGAGATTGATATAGAAAAATACAGATTGATATGGAAAAATATAGGGATTGATATGGAAAAATATAGGCACTGATACGGAAAAATATAGAGATTGATATGGAAAAATACGAGATTGATGCAGAAAAACTATAGGGATTTCTAGGAAAAAACACAGGGCTGGGGCTTGATGCGCTGCCTTGGGTAGCGCCGGCACAAAGACGCGAAACATCTCCTCCCCGGTTCCTGCCTAGCACAAGGGGAGCACCCGGAGATGCTCCCTGAGCTCCAGGGGCCAAATCTGGGGGATCAGCCCCTTCCCAGGACAAGCCCGGCAAGGCTGGAGTTATTTTTGCCCTCTCGCTGTCGGCGTTTGCGCCTTCCCGGGAACATTTTGAGTTTTCGCGATGCCATGAGGGGCTCCTGAATTGGGTTTTACAAAGTCCAGTGTCACCCGCCGCGGTCCCGATCCCGGTCCCTGTCCCTGTGCCCTCCCCGAAACAGGAGTCCCAGGAGGCTCCAAATCCCTCCCAGCGATGGTGGCACTGGGGAACGGGAAAGGGGATGGCTGGGGACAGCCCGGTGATGGTGACGCCGCGTCCCCGCATCCCTCGGGAGGGATTCCCGGAATGAGCCCCAGCGAAGGGTGAGCAGCACCAGGGCCCAGGG
>NW_009720614.1:2557-4341 GCF_000703405.1 Apaloderma vittatum
CCTTTATTCCTCCTTTCTGTCTTTTTGTCTTTTTTTCCCCCCGTTTTTCTCTTTTTTATTGTCACATTACGCTGCTTTTGTCCTTTTCTTCTTTTGTCCTTTTCTTCTTTTTTTTCTTTTCTTCTTTTGTCCTTTTCTTCCTTTTTCCTTTTCTTCTTTTTTTCCTTTTCTTCTTTTGTCCTTTTCTTCCTTTTTCCTTTTCTATTTTCCTTTTCTTCCTTTTGTCCTTTTCTTCCTTTTTCCTTTTCTTCTTTTTTTCCTTTTCTTCTTTTGTCCTTTTCTTTTTTCCTTTTCTATTTTCCTTTTCTTCCTTTTTCCCTTTCTTCCTTTTTCCTTTTCTTTTTCCTTTTCTTTTTTCCTTTTCTTCTTTTGTCCCTTTCTTACTTTTTCCTTTTCTTTCTTTTTCCTTTTCTTTTTTTCTTTTCTTCCTTTTTCCTTTAATTCCTTCTTCCTTTTCTTTTTTCCTTTTCTTCTTTTTTCCTTTTTCTTTTAATTTTTCTCCCTATTCCTTATTTTTTTCTTTTTCCTTTTCTCTTTTTACCCACTGCCACGTTACACTTCTTTCCCCTTTCTTTCCTTTTCTTCTTGCTTCCCTGCTTTTCTTTTGTCCTGTTCCCCTTTCTTCTTTGTTTCTTTACTTTCCTCTTTTTTTTCACTGCCACATTATACCGCTTTTTGCTTTTTTTCTCCTTTTCCCCTTCTTTTCTTTTTTCCCTTTTACTTTATCCTTTACCCCTTTTAGCCTTCTACATTTTTCCCTTTTGTTCTTCTACATTTTTTCTCTTTCACTTTTCCCCTTTTTCTTTTTCCTTTCCTTTTTTTTCCTTTCTTCTTTTTTCTTTTTTCTTTTCTCCTTTTTCTTTTTTCTCTTTTTTCTTATTTTTTGAATTTTTTTCTTCTTCCTTCTGATTCTTTTTTCCTTTTTCTTCTTCTTTCTTCTTTCTTCTTTCTTCTTTCTTCTTTCTTCTTTCTTCTTTCTTCTTTCTTCTTTCTTCTTTCCTCTTTCTTTCTTCTTTCTTCTTTCTTTTTTCTTTTATTTTTTTCTTTTCTTCTTTTTTATTTTCTTCTTCTTCCGTTTGATTCTTTTTCCTTTTTTCTTCTTCTTTCTCTTTCCTCTTTCCCATTTTTTAATTCTTTTTTCTTTTTTCTTTATTTTTCTCTTTTAATTTTTTTTCTTTTCTCTTTTTTCTTTTTTCTTTTCTCTTTTTTCTTTTTTCTTATTTGTTTTTTTCTCTTTTAATTTTTTCTTCTCTCTTTTTTCTTTTTTTAATCTTTTTTCCCCCTTTTTCTTCCTGTTCTTTTGCTCCTCCCCCCTCTTTTTTTTTCCCTCCCCAGGTAAGAAGAGATGAAAAGCATGAGGACCATTAACACGAACCGGGAGTGACTCTGGCGAAGGATGCCCACGCGACGCCGAGCCCATCACTAAAAACCTGGGGGCCTCGGCCACCCCCGACACTTGTTTTGCCCAGCCTGTCATCTGCAGAGCACTGGGGTTTTTTTTGGGAAAAAAAAAGGAATTACACATAGTAATGCAAAGGGTTATAATATTGTAACAGATGGGAGGTGAACGCTCGTGAAGCCAAACTTTCCTATAGTCTAAACAGCTGTAGCGCTCCAACATTATAAATCACCCAAAAATGGAATAAAAACAATACGTAGCCGTATTAAAATAAAAAAAATAAAATTAAAAAAAGAATAAAAAATCACCTGTACTCAATTACACCATCAGCTCCATCAAGGAACGTCCCTGACAGCAGGAACACACCGAATTAACCCTATCACGG
>NW_009720614.1:4365-8113 GCF_000703405.1 Apaloderma vittatum
ATCTGTTCTGCAGGTTCCGTTCCCCTGACGAATTTTCAAGGCACTAGAAACTCAACGGGAAAGAGGTAACTACTATTCTTCGGCCGAAACAGGAGTTTAAACGTAAGCTACAAATCTAAGCGAGCCGGGGACGAGAAATGACGGAACCTCGGGGCAGCGACCGCGCGGTCGCACTCAACCTTCCCAAAACCAAGCGCGGCCCCAGGGCGGCTTTTCCACCAGGTTTCCCGGTGTTTCCGCTCTCTTTAAATCAGGGCGGTCTCAATCTCTTTTTGATCTGCCAAGTTCTCCAAATTCCGCACAGAGAGGCGGACTCCGGAATAATTAATTGAGGCTTACCAGCAAGAGGCTCATCTGTCCGGGTGACCTTTTCCGGACTCCTCAGAAGTCATCAAAATCACCCCTTCAAACCTACAAAATCTCCAGGACAAGCCTTCTAGCGAACCAAACTCGGTGACCCACAGTTTGTTTGCTCACACCGGTGGGAAATCCGACTTGTGAGCAAGAAAAAGCTGTTTGGGAGCATCGCTGGGTGCTGAGACCGCACCATTCAACCCAAAAAACAATCAAAAGCCTTTCAAAGCGGGTCAGTTTTGAGGTTTCAAGGTGTCATTTTTGGGTGGAAAAAGAGATGGGGACGTGGCTGAAAATCTCCACGTGGAGATGCAGCACTCAAGAGCACAGAGAAAAGGCCGCTTGTTTTCTCAACTGTTGGTTTCACCCAACTATACGCATCACTAGAAAACCCAAAACTATCTCCTATCTTGGGTTCCCAGAAGATAAAATCAAAAAAAAATCCTCAATATTTTAATTCTACGACCTCTTTGCACCCATCGATACCAAAATGCTTTGCTAACACCGAGCTGGATGTGCCTTCGCTGATGCCAAGGTCTAATGGACATCATGCATGCATCGGGCTGGCTACATTAAAGAGCACATATGACATAAAAAGATATCTGGAAAAATTAAATTATAATGATGAAAAATAAAAAAAATTATTGCATTTTCCTTCCCAGCTCAGGAGCAGGGCCTATGTAACAGCATAACCCAGTGTACGTACGTTGTTAGACACAGTTTAAATATAGCATCTAACTACGAAAACATGAATAATTGTGGTGCTTAAAACGTCTGGCTAATCTTTAGCAGAACTGCAATCAATCACCGGTGTCAGACTGGGAAGCATTTCTCAGTTTCATACACAAAACCTTCCTTCAAATGCAAACTATATCCACTTTCAGTGTTTGGACTGACTTTCCCATCTGATATTAATGGAAGCACTCTCGGCATGAAGAGGCACTGGTCGGAATTGATTTTCTGATTTATTTTTCCTTAAAAAAAATAATACATCCAGTCGGGAATGACAGTCCTAAGGAAAAAAAAAACCATAGGAAAAAAAAAACAACCAACCCTTTCCATTCCCTGAACAGATGAAGGGGAATTTGGATGGGTTTGCAGCTTTATTAAAGAAAATAGAGGGAACACGTTCGGCTGATTTTGCTCTTTGCTCACGGAGGGTGGCGAGGGCAAAGCCCTAAGGAAAAGCCAACGGTTCAGGTTCAAAACCCTGGAGCACTTTGTGCCCTCTGTCCTTATCCCTTCTCCACTGGAAGCTCCATAGTGCTCCATTCAGATGGTGAAACAGAGACAAAAATACCCTATTATTGACAAATCATCTTTTTCCTTAATGAATAGCCAGTATTCACCTAGTCAAAGGTCCGCCGCGCGCTCTAGTCCAGCTCCCTGCTACGCCGAAGCGTCGCCCATCCCTTGGTTGACGGCAACACATCTGTAGCTTTTCCAGGAGACCATTTCTCCCATTTTTTTTCCCAATTTCCTAGAGAGCAGCTGCTTTTCCCGCAGCAGCGTGGGGCACACGGCTGGCTCCGGTGCCTCTCCTTGGGTGGAAGTCGGTAATAATGAAGTCATCCCAGTTTAATTAACCTGAGCTCCGGCCGACCACAACTCTGTGCAATTAATTATGCGCCGAGCACGATAATTCGCTTTAGACCAGGACATGTCTGCCAGGAGAGCACTCTCTGCTCATCCAGAAGACACACAAGCAAGACAAGGAGAACCAAGTCGAGCCTCCTTCTCCCCACCAAGACCTTGCTGGAGACCAACTTGTAGACCCTCTTGAGGGTTTGCATGCTGTTACAGAGTTAAGCTCACCACTTAAGGCAGTTTTAAGGCCAGGATTATTTTTCTGACTTTATTACAGCAAAGCCAAAAGGATCCTGTCACCATTTACCGTATTAAATAAGAAAACCTTAGAGCTGGCAGCGGTAGAAACACTAATTATTTTGGCTGCTGGCATCAGACCGCTGTGAAGCCCAGACTTCATGTGGTAACCTCTGGCTGATAAAGCTCATCGAGTGTTTTTAAGCTGTCAAAAAACCCCAAGGTCGGCTTAAATATGAAGGAGCCTGCTCTGATGGGATCCTAAAGGAATTCACAGTGGACGCAGGAAAGCACAACCTACTGGTTATGCATCTCTTGCTATCATTTCACTCCATCTTTCACTTTTTTTTAAATATTAATGGGTATTTTTTTGTGGGCAAACTCCAAAAGGCAAAGTACCGACAAGTGAGCTGAAGGCCAAGGCATGCGCCTAGGAGCTAACACCTGGAAACAAGAAAAGAGCGTTCACCAAAAATTCAGCGGTGCTAAGACTGAAGCTGCAGCCGCAGTTGAGGTGATGGCATCTGGAGGCCCTTCAGGAAAGGGAAAGTCTTGATAAAAACTGGTAATGCCTGTGGAGGTTCTCCTGCAACGTGGACAGTTATTTCTCAACCCTATTTCTCTAGGTTCTTACATTATCCTTGCTCTTATCCCCGCCAGCAAAGTGAGGGAATAATCGCGCTGCCGCAAACAACGTTAATTCTCCCTTAACTTTGCCCATTTTCAGGACACGTTATCCCACAGGGACACCACGATATCGTCGAGACTGGGAAGACACACGTCGTTCAGAGCCTGTTACTCCATCTGGAGATTGCCATATGCTACCTTGGGATATCACCTTCTCTTCCAGCCTGATTTAAGCAATTTCAGGGATGCTTTTGGCGCCAAACGCTGAAAGGAGGTTTCTGTCGTTGCAGGAAGAACCCCCGTGGGTGCTCCAGGAATTGTCACCGCCAAGGCATTTCTGAGCTGATGTTTGATATTCTCAAATGCAAACCCATAAGGCAAGCTTAAAAAAAATATAAATAAAAAAATCCACTAGCGAGCAGCACCAGACACCTTGCACGCCGGCTGACGGCAGAGCCGCTCCGCAGAGGTGGGGATTCGTAATTTCGCCTCGGCCAAAAATATGTTGCCGCCTATTTTTGGCTTCTCCTCTCCTCCTGGCAGGAGTGAGCCCGGCCTTCCCTCAGAGACTCCCCACCGCACTGGGAGGACCGGGAGCCGTTTCCTCGCTTATCTGAGAAGTCCTTGGGGGAATTTTGGCAGTGGAGCTCCGAAGACGAGCTTGGCTTCGCTCCCAACAGTTGGAAGTACCTTGGAGGCAGGATTTGTTTCGATAAGGGATCTCTGGCTTCCTCCTTTCCTTTGCCCCAACGTGCCCGTGGGTTTTCCGATCCTGTCAAGCTCCTGCTCCAGAAGACAGCACCCAAGACTTGGTGTTGCCTTGGACTTCGCAACCTTGTGCGGGTCCAAATTTTGCGAATATCTCATGCTCAATAGCCAAGGACCCTCCCAAACTTCTCCCACACCAGTCCAGCCTCACAAAACATAGAACAACAGAAAATAA
>NW_009720615.1:0-15008 GCF_000703405.1 Apaloderma vittatum
CTTCTACAAGGACAGGCTGAGAGAGTTTGGGCTGTTCCACCTGGAGAAAAGAAGCCTCCAGGGAGACCCTACAGTGGCCTTGTAGTACCTGAAGGGGCTACAGGAAAGAAGGGGAGGGACTTTTTACACAGGCATGTAGGGACAGGACAAGAGGCAATGGCTTTAAACTGAAAAAGGGTAGATTTAGGTTAGATATAAGGAAGTTCTTAACTGTGAGGGTGGTGAGACACCGACACACCTTGCCCAGAGAGGTTATAGGCAACCCTTCCCCGGAAGTGTTGAAGGCCAGGTTGGATGTGGCTTTGAGCAACCTGGTCTAGTGGAAGGTGTCCCTGCCCTGAAAGATGATCTTTAAGGTCCCTTCCAACCCAAACCATTCCATGATTCTGTGATGGAAACTTCACATTTTAACTGGTTAAGGAAAAACCTGACCCCTAGTATATTCACATTAGTTTTGTGTTTTTTAACTTTCCTGCACTTGGAGACTGATTTCTGTTAAAGAGCTGATATTCATAGTGAGAAGTGCGGAGAAGTGATGAGAATCTGAACGCGCAATTCCAACATTAAGTGAGCTCCAGCATGAAAAAATGTGACCATCTGGGTACCAAAGACCTGCTGACTACTTTAAATTCTACAAAGCACCTGTTATGCCAATGTGGCTCTCACAAGGTGTGACAAACATCTGATACAACAAAAGACTTTATGTGCAACGGTTAATATAGTTTTTATGCCTCCATGTTTGCTTTAGAAATAATGGACAATCAGATCAATGCAGTGTGTAAAACACATCATATAACACATTTCCTGTCCTTTATTGCTCTGTATAAACCCCATTACCATGCAGAATGTTGCTTATTGATGAATAATGGTTGATACATGGCGTATCACATCTCCTCTTCTTCTCAGACGCAGTTATATACTTAAAGCCAATTTGTTATTCGTGATACCATTCTGACTTGTTTATTCATGATGATGGCATCCAGAAGAGAAGTATTTCTGATTTTTGGAGCTGTGCAGCTCCCAAGGGTCTAGTTCTGTCTAAATGAGATAGAATATTAATCTCTGAATCATGAACTTGACTTTAAACATTATTCTGTTGGGATTAAAACATGTATTTAGAAGTAGGAATACATTTAATTATCTTATTGAATGGGAGTCAGCTTAATATTTTGTTTAAATATTCTCCTGAATTAGGATCAAGTTTCCTGGGCTCTTTAGTAGTGAAAAATGTCAGAGTCTACAGGTTTAAGGCATGTTTGATTGTAACAGATGTGGGAATGTTGTAAGTTAATTTTCAGATCTACATCATTATTATTTCATGTATTTTAACGATACTTATTCCTACAGAGAAAGAAACAAAAATAAGAGTTGATTGACTAAATGGTTTTCTTCTGTTGTGAATTTTTGTGTGATTACTGTATTACTACACCTTTACCAGACTGTCACCTGAGTTACTCTTTTCTTTAGAAGACAGAATTTGACGTGTTTTTGATCGCTTTTTTCTTCTCTGATTCTTTCTTGATAAATTTACTCTAGTAAATGAGTGTCTTGTTCTCGCTTCTTCAGGTTAAATTTTCACTAAAGTTCTTTTGTTTTTGTTCTGTCTGTAGTACACCGTGAGCATATTTCATACTTAATAATGTTCATGGCAGAACACAGTCATAAAGAGACAATAGATTTGCCTGGTGCCAAGCTATTTTGATGTTTTGGGTAGCCTGATAATCCCTCCTATGTCATATGACTCTGCTAAAGTGCCTGGATTAATGCTCTGCTGATTTAAATAGATGCCTTGGAGTGTTCAGTTCCAGGGCATAATTTCCTTTATTAGTTCATCACAACTTCATACAGGTGACCTTCAAAGACATATTGCAAATTTATCTTCTTTCAGATTCTCCTTTGGAAAACGAAATGACCCTGAGAAATGGAAGCCCACTGGAAAATGTTGCAAATGGTAATAAAAGAGTCTTAATTTTCACAAAATTTAGACACACTGTTGTGTCTAAAACCAGATTCTGAATATTCTAAATTTACTTTTAAAAACATACTTATGCATATACAGTGTATACAAAGCGGGTAAAATGAGCATTTCTGCAGGTCTCTTGAGTTTCTGTCATTATAATTATTATTGACAGAAGGGCTTAACACGGAAACATCTCTGCTTGTGTAGAGGTACAAATTAAGTATGAAATCTTTCAGGGAGAGTACTTTGGAAGTACCTTTCATTTACAGACCTTATGTGCCAACACAGCTAAGGTGCGAGATAGAGAGCTCCACTTACTCTGGAAGAAATTACAACTATGTCCCTCTGCACTGAGTGACAATGTGGATGGGACAAATGATGATGATACAAGTGTTCAGAGTCCAATGAAGTGCAAGACTTTGCTTGGGTCATGTGTCCTCAGAAGTCCTAGATGGTCTTTGGCATATTAAAAATAGCCTTACCTGAACAATAAACATGGCTATATGGTGGAACTCTCCCCGGCCTCCCTGCTTCACTGGGACAGTCATGAAGAACTTACTGCCGTCCTTGGAGAAAACTGGTTCTTCATTCTATAAATGTCAGATTGTTTTAGTTTGTCACACTTTCCATTACACTTCTCAACAAGACTTCACCTTATTTTTTTGTTTCTTTGGAGAAAAATCCTTAGATTTTAAATGTATTCTGCTGAGATTAACTAAAATATGGAGGCTAAAGCTATATGTAGTTCATTCAGTAGTTAGTATTGTTGTAGCCCTTGCAGAAGTCTCTCTGCCAGTGAAAGGTCTGGTAGTCTCACCCCTAATGCGATGGGATTTTCTGGTATACATTCCTTTATAGACACAGAATTAATGACAGAAATACTTCCAACTAGTGATGAGTAGATCAAATAATTTCATGCCCTGGATGCAGTGAAAGTATGTGCGTAACACTCACTGACTTTGAGAAAGTTCCATGAAAAAAATAAGTACATTGAAATGATACTCCCAATCATGGTCTTACCATAACTGTAGCTTGATGTGATAACATCTCTCCACGTCTAACTTTACACAGAATTATTAAAGGAAAATGGCTTGCTATAAAACCATACGTGTTTTTTTTTTTACAAACTGATTTCTCATTTGCACATTGCAAAATGAAGCCTGAAATGTATTTTAAATAGAATGTGTTTCATCCATTTATTGGACAGCTCTTCTGAAGCTATTAAAATGGAATCATTTGCTGACATATTAATTCAACATATTGTTCTGGGTATGAATTTAGAAATATTATACTTAGGCATTCCAATTATAACCAGTATGACCTCTAATCTTTGAACTCCTTTGGGTTTAATTTGGTGAGCTTATTTTTTAAGCAGAAAAAAAATCAGCACAGTATAGAGGACATGCTTGGAATGGAATTCGTATCATCCATCTTTGACCATCCAAGAGTTAGGTAGTTAAGTACGCACTTAGCAGACCAGCTGATTAACTGAATGCAGAGAGATCAGAAACTGAAGGGAATATTGTCTCTGAAACCCAGACAGGTGTCAGCTCAAAGGGCTGAACTGCTGCTGGGAGCACGGATTTCTTTCCACCACTGACACGGTCAGCTGCAGAGCAAACTGTCCTCTGTGTGATGCTAAGTGAAAGGATTCCCACCAGCAGAGAAACAAGTTGCCAACTGAATGTTTTCACAGACACTACTATAATCCCCAGCTGTCAAATCAATTTAGGATCCTAAAAAGTATTCAATTTCAAAAGGTATGAATTTTAATAGCATTTTAAATAACATATAATTAAATAAAAATGACTTTGAAGCAATTGCACATTATATGCCCAGAAATATCTTTTATACTCTACCTGTTTAGGAAGCCACAGATCTGACTGCATTTCGTATTTCTAAAAAAGAAAACATTGCTTTTATGGAATAGCTATGAATCAACAACATTTCACAAATCCAGCAAAAGGTCTGTTTTCAGGCTGTTTTCAGGTTTTTTTTCTAGAGTGTTACAATCTTCACATCTCTTCATTGGCAGTTAAATTGAAAGAAATGATAATTTAATTACCAAGTCAGCTGCTTTATTCAGTTTTTTTTGCAGAATACCACAGGTGACCTAAGAATGCCATTTTCAGTTCTTTCTGATTAGCTATCAAGAAGCTTTACACAGGCAGTTCTATTTCTTTTTTACCTCTAGGCATCATCTGACAATTGGATATTTCAGGTCCTTCATCAACACTGGGCAAGCAGCCAGCATCACGCTCAAATTTTGAGACCTTTTCAGATCACAGTCTCTTGTTTTAATGGGTTTCAGCATGGTATTAGTGAAGAGAATAAAAATAAATGCAAATGATTGTTTTTCATTGGTCACGGTCATATTTCACACCATATCATCCAAAAAAACCCAAATACCATGCCCACATTATTGGAAAAAATACAGAATATACACCAACTGTTGTAAATTGTCACAGTTAGACTAAAGTAATGAAAATTTAGTAGCTATACACGGATCTGTACATATGTGGCCTGAAAAACAAAAGATCTGTAGCTACTATGGCTATATACAGTATCTTTTTGGAGCTGAGAATATGTGCAAAACAGGAAAAAAAAGTTTACAGTTAAAATCAGATAGTGTTATACAATGTTAAATTCTCACAATAAGGCCTTTCCTTATTCATTACTGAATTCAAGAGCATCGTCTTATCCCAGAGGATAAAGTGCCAGAACCATCCTGGGTTACAGGCACGAGCCTGCTCTGAGCTGTGCTCACAACAGTGACGCTGCATTGCTATCTTCTGCACCCACCTAAAAAGGTCCTTTGATTCTTTAATTCTTCTGAAGTGGGATTTCTCAATCTTCCCCTCTTATATTATGGCCTGGATTGTAGCTCCCTGGATACCTACTTTGGAGAAATCCAGTTGACCTTGGAGCACATAAGGGTTTCTTTTCAGAAGTGAGTGCTCACAGTGGGTCATAACTGAATTTCTTGATAAAAGGGCACAAGGCTTACAGGAACCAGGAAAAAAGCAACCCATTAAATAAATCTCCATGTTTACAACCTTAATCCATAGTTTGGAATTTGCAGTTTCTGAGTCAGGAAAAGAAATGTGCACTACGTAGCAAAAGAAGAAGAGAAGCTCAAAAATGGTCCCGAACACTTTAACATAACTCACTTCAGTAGCAGACCCTGATGGGAGCCTTTTGACTCAGAGGCCAAACTTAGACGTACATTAATCACTCATAAACATTTACGGCGCTAAATTACATCCTCTACTTTGGAGCATCTGTTGGTACTGCTATTAGCTTGTATAGAAAATGTTTATACTTTTAGCTGGTTCTGGGAAGAGACCGTGATTCAGAAAGGGAAAATGGCCAACTGCATTGAAGATGCAAGACTGACTGTGAAAATGGAGAGATGTAACGCACAAGGTTCAGAAGTCAACATCTGGGTCAAGGGATGAGATGTGACTGGATTCAAACAGAAAAATGCATTTCAGGTTGGATTACATTCAAAATAAAATACCCGTGTTGCCTTTCAATTTTTCTTCTTTTTTTAAAAAAAAATTAATTCTGCTACTGAATTTGCAGGAATTATCAGAATTTTACACCTTTTCCTTAAACATATGTAAGCTGTGAGAGACAGTAAGATCTGAAACAAAACTCTGTAGGGGGAGAGAGGAGAAACCAGGCAGCTGAAAATATCTCATGGAAGACAAGTTTGTCACTGCACTAGCTATACCAAAGTACATGATGTTTAGCAACTGCAGTTTCCACTGAAGTTAATGAATGAACAGAGCTTAGTAATTCTGAAAATGTCACTCAGAGTTGCTAATTGCATGAAATCATTTCAACAGATTTGGAATTTTCTCACATCCATTTCCTCCCTGTTGACTAATTATATTCAACTTGCAACTACTGCATCTGCAAACTGATTTCTGAAAATCTTTTAAAGAATATGAAAACATAATGCAAGAAGAAACCTAGAAAAGAGAGCTCAGGAAAAAAAATCCAACTTACCCTGCTGCAAGCCCCAGTTGTGGTTTCACAAACTGTAAGGATGGAGATATTCTGTGGTCTATTTAACCATCTCACCACAGCCTTGGTGTTGCTTATCCATTTCACCATGGTGATGTAATATTCCCTAAGTAAACATTTGAAAACACAATGTTCAGATCATCTTTACTTCAGATTACTCTTAAAATAAATATATATTCATATACAGTTTATCAAATGCTGCATGACAACATCAGTACTGAGAGATGCAGAAAATAACCCCAAACGCCCAACAGCTGTGTTTCTACAAGTGGGAAGGCTCAGTATTAGTGCACTGTTCCACTGGGAAACTTGTACTCCGTTAGCACCTCCTTCCTAGCCTTTTATACTCTATGAACTTTACCAACTGTGAAACATCTACTTGTGAAACATAGGTTTGGGAATACACATGAGCCATGTACTTGCCAGCCAGCTTAAAAACAAACATTAAATTCCAACAGAAGTCAGTATTTTCCTACACCAAACACTTTCATAAGACACACATATTTGCAAAAGAATCCAGCCCCGCTGTCAAATAAAAAAGTCCGTAAGTCTGTAATGTTAGAGTGCAGCTGAGATCACTTAAAATGTCACCTGTAATAATATATCAGGTATTTTATAATGGGACTTCTGCATAAAAGGGAAATCACACACAGTATCAGTGTGTGCCAGCTTTCGTTTTGACAAAGAGCTCATAACATTGGTCAGACTGTCCGGCCCACAATGACCCCGGCTGAGCAAGGGAGGCTTTCCAGGCACAGACATGGTATGGACCATCTGCCTCCTCCCCCAAATTCTGCTGGCCTGTCAAACTGGGGATGCTACAGAGGAAGACCTGTTGCACCTTCTCATCCCAGCCAGGCTATTTGGTTCCTTTCTCTACTCGTGACAGCTGGAAGCTTTCACAGTCCAGCTGAGTTATGTACAACAGTGGAGCAAACTTGTCTGGGAAGCCAGCTCCCCTTTAAAGCAAGAGGTTTAGTTTGCATATAATTAAGCTTTTAATCTAATACTAAAGGAGTTCTCATTACTCTTTGACAACACATATTTAATTACACATTTGAAAGAAGCTAAGCAGTGCCAACAGCAAAGTTGTGTACAACTCTGATGCTGCACACATGAGATGCAGGAGCCTCACCCAGCCTTGGTCTGGTGCTGTATCTGAAGAACTGAGCAGCCCAGTAAGCACAACTTCCTTTTGGCTCCTAAGTTTGACTCCCAGTGGATTTGACTCCTACTTTCACATGTGGATACAAGAATGATAACTAGAAATAGTAATATCGGGTATATTCCAAGTCTAATACTTTTGTTTGTTTGTTTGTTTAAAAAGCTTTTTGACTTACTGAGGAGCAAAAAAGTATGCCAAAATTAACACAAGATCTACGGTGAGACTAGATGGTACAACCAACAAAGCAATGATCCAACAAACAAACCAAAGAGTGCAACACCAAATCTCAGGCAACTGGTTCCCCATAGAAGAACCCAAGAGTTGAAAACTCCTCCCTTTGCAGTCATGCTGCCCCAAGACTGTCCAAAACCAGTGCAACTGAGCCTACAGAACCCTGAAGATGGCCAAAAGGGAATGTTCAAAACATATACATAAGCACTGCCTCCCTCTACCAGTACCTAGACACCAAGGTGCTGTGGTGTTTATTCCTTTAAATGGAAAGGAATACTACAAAATAGAGAGAAACAAAATCCAAGAAAAGACAAGTGATGCACAGAGCAATTTCTCACCATCTGAGAAAGGTCAGGTCTTGGGACCTAAGGGGGATGGAGGATATTGAGTGAGAAAAAAAATTCCAACTGTAGCTGTTAAGAAAGCAAATGTCTTTCCTGAGCATATGGCAATTAACTTTTTTCCCAAGGATTTGATGAAATCCGGATTCATTTTTCACTGCTGATAAAAACCATGTTGAATATCAAAAGTGTTTATCATTCTTTCCCAAGCTTGAAGACTCAGCTTTTTAATGTTTCCTTCATATAGAATATTTTCCCTTATTTTGATTATCTCAGTTGATACACAGCTCTATGGAGGTAGTTTAACTAACGTGCTAATACAGTTATCATTCCTCAAGACTGTCCAGCACGTCTTGTTTTACTTGCAAGTTTTGGAATGCTTGTGGCTAGAAAGATACATATGTGTATCTTGCTGGCTGTGACAGTAAGTGCTAAGCAAAGCCAACAGAGAAAATAAGCTGAGCAAAGGAAAGGGATTTGCACTGCATTACACTGGAAGCATGGTTGCAATCAAGTAAATTTGAACATTAGACACTTAGATGTAAAATAGACACACTAACATCACGGGAAAATAACCCACAGTATTAAACTCAAGAAACTGTTCAAGAAAAAAGGTCAAATTTTGCAACTACATACCATTCATTAAAATGAAGAAATCTGCTCCAATTTTAAGCCAATGGGTTGATTATGCAAGAAATCTTCTCATAAGGATACTTGGAACACACATTTATTGCAATGGAAAAAGAGATCTTACTTTCTGTGTTGGTTTTAATAGATTTGGATAATAAATACAACAGGGTTCAGCTAAAGAAAGCCAACCTATTATGCTCTACTAGTTTGCTGGCAGGTTGTTATCCAAGAAGGTAAACAACAGAAACTCGCCCTATGTACACTGCTCTAGAGTATTTACTATATTCTTAAATTATTTATATTGCTGTGTATTGAAAAGCGGATGAGAATTTACAGATACTAGTAGAAAATGTCATTCTCAGAAATACACATTCTCAAAACCACACAAATTGAGACAGGGCCTGGAAGGTAGCTAGGATAACTACAGTTTGCTAGTATTTTGGTATACTACATGTGACTTTATCTGTGCATACACTGATAGATGTCCTGCAGTCTTCTTTGAGACTAAGCCACAGGTATTTGGTTGGAAGGAGCTTTTCTAGCTCCCCTTTCTACGGGCACCAGTGGGCACCCTCCTAGCCAGGCTAACAAGCTCTGCTCCCTGTTTCCTTGCAGCCAAGGGCCTGGGCCACAACCATCCTGGTAGATGAAAGACAGACTCTCATCATTCTGCTTGAATGCCCAGACTGCTCTGGGTGAGGCTCCGCCTTTACTGGAGATGGGCAGCACAATCTCCCTCAGTCCACTGGTCACACTCCTCCTGGAGTGGTCCACCCTTGGTGACAACAAGCATGGGATGGTGTCTCCTCTTCAGCCTCAATCACGAACGCCTCGGTGGGACTGCCGGGCAGGCAGCCAGGTCCCAGCCCCTGCTGACCCAGAGGCTTGTGCTAGCTCATGTGCAGAACATGTGTTTCTTCCCACTAAACAGGTCAGGGAATAGTCAATAAACACCTTGGCATTGTGTGGGAAAACTTTGATAAAACAGAGTCTGTGAATATATTTTTTACTTCGTGGGCTTTTGGCTGAATAGATTATAGCCATTTGCTATAAGGTGCGATAGTGAAGTAATCCTTTACATTAACCTTGTGAGACAGGCATTGTCACGGCCAAGTTACAGAAGAGGAGATGGGCAGAAGCATGAAAGAAGTGACTAGACAGTGCGTATTGAAGAAAAACTGAAAGTAAACCCCAGTTTTCTTAATACTAAATAGCAGCCCCCCCTTCTTTCTCATTTCCTGTTAGAATCAAATAAGCTCTCTACGCCAAAGCAACTCTCAGATAAACGTGCTGCCAGAAGTATAAAACCAAACTTTCTAGATTCAGAAGGTGATTTCAGACCAGAAGTATATAAAATCCAAATGACTTTGTTGATTTGGGAACGTGGATAACAAAAACACTCATGAGACTTGTAAGAGCATTATTTGAATTTATGCAAACTCAATTTCTTAAGTGTTTTCTGTTCCATTACAAAAGATTAATCAAAATAAAAATTGTTTAAATTTGTCATACAAAGTAGAAGGGTATGACTGGATATTTCAGCCTCTTTAAAAGCAGGTACATATGAAATGAAAATATGGACATCTACCATTTTTTCCAGGTATTTAAATACTATTGGGAAGAGGAAGAAAAAGGACTAATTTGATTTCTTATAGAGCCTTTTAAAACTCCCTGGTCAGTCTTAGTGATTTCCACTTTGGAAATGATTTTTTTTTTGCCTGACAGGTCTAAATTTGAGCATGAGTACTGAAAAATCAGCATACAGTATTCATATCATATCTAAATATCACCAGTTATAAGGATTTTTCAGGTGTCTTAAGTTACAGTGGTTTGAATGGACCACATGCACACCGTATTGCTTTTTCAAGGTTTCCATCTGAACTGGAGGAGCCAGCAGTTTAAGAATGCTCACAAATCTCATCTTACAGGTATACTGGCTTTCTAGGACTAATGAGAAAAAAATATCCTGCAGTACAAAATCATATTTGCCACTGAAGAAAACATAATGTAGTTGTACATGTGGACTAGAGATACCGAGGGGGAAGCACAGAACTGCACAGAGTATCACCACTGACTCTTTTTGCAGCATTAACAGTGCACAGTAGATGGTACAGGTTTCCACAGAATAAAACTTTCAGCAGCACATCTACAAATTTTATTTCTACCTTTATATCAGAATAACCTGGACAAAACTTGGGAAATACTACCAAGCACCTCGATAGAATCACTGCAAGCAGCAAATGAAGCCAGACGCCCTAAGAATGAGAGAAACAGTTTTCTGTCCTCAGAGGTCCTGCACTGCACACAATTTGGGAGAACTGAGAATCTGAATGTTACTTTTTACGGTTATAAATAACAGAAACCTCATTCAGTACCCATTTGTGTGGTTTCTCTGTGTAGGAGCGAATCTCACCCATCATAGCAGTTGGTTATGACTTGTACAATATGTACTTCAAAAACGTTTCTGCCCTGAAAGCTCCATAAAGCTATGTATGATAGTGTCCCATTCAATTTAATTCTGAAATACTTCCATTAGTAATTTACCAATGACTCCACAAGGAATTGACTGGAAAGGTACTGAAAAAAATTGACTATTAAAAGTAGCTACTGCTTTTATTAAAAAAACCCAAACCTCCTGACCATTACAAACTCTATTTGTAAAAAGATTTCCACCTCAGAAAGATCTATGCGAAGATCGTTCTTCATACCTGTATATATATTGATATATGGCTTGATGACAGTGGTATGACTGACTGCTACCCAAATACAGAGCCAGAATGCAAGACTTATACTATCACTTTATAACTATGTAACTTTTCTGAATTTTATAGCTTAATAACTAAAATTAAGGCAAAACTAACTTTTTTTTTCAGGTTTAAATAGTTTTACTCTGTCTTATGATACAGCAGCAAAACAGAATTTTAAACATGAATTTTATTTCAATTAAACAGCAACAGTATCGTTTATCAAGGACTCAAAAATCTAGCAATGATGCCCCTTAAGCATCTCACAAAAGAAATTCCACACAGTGAGTTACAGTTAGCCTTCAGCTTCCAGATGCAAAAAAGGTTTTAAGATACCAGTATTCATTCTTTTGATTTATATTCAATTTGTTGGGGAGGAAGAATGAATATGAAACATCTAGAGGGAATGCATGTGAAAAATCTAGATTGCAACCGTGATATCTGAACAATATTTTCAAGATTATTTTCTTCTTGGAAATCTACACATTGCTTTCTCATTTCACTTCTTTGTGCCTTCTGACATTTAAAGGACAATTTAAATGCTGTTTAAGAGAGCTAAGATGCTAATCTTGATGGTAAGGATTCTCTTTCAGATTTAATGCTATCACTTAAATTAATGAAGGGTTAGCAAGCAGCAGGGTATTTTATCGTGTTTCAGTAGTGGCCCATCAACAGAAAGAAAATACTTCAAAAAGCACAAAATCATTCCTTTCACTATCACAATCAGTCAGCATTCCAGCTGATATAAATAATTGCAGGACATAATTCACTATTAAATTATTCCTGCACTAAATGAGAGTATCTCAATTTGTGTAGAAGAGAGCTACGCCAGCTTAAAACTGGTTGCAATGGTTGTGAATTGGTGCCCACTGTTAACGTCGTGATTATTTTGGGAACAATTTACAAAAAAATCTTTTGTGGGAACTGCAAAAAGAGCAACTATATTTGGAGTGTGGGTTTCTTTTTTAAACTAGAGGTAGCTTTATGGTTGCCAGTCATTTCCATGTCTTTCCCCATCTGAAAATTGCCTGAGAGAAGGGAGGAAGACAGACTTCCTTGGCCCTTAGACTGCAGACAGATCTAGACTGTGGTAACACTTTTCTTGTTATTATTACCTATATTGTAAAACAATTTGAGGTTAGAAGGTCATTGGCATGTGCACTGAAACCAAAACAGGAATTTAATCTACACAAGTGCAAGTCTACAAACTGGAATATGCATATGGGGGAAGGGATGAACATCTTCTCGCCCTTAAACAAAAGTTTAAAAGCACCTCAATGTGAGGACAGGTAGTCAGGAGCTCAGCTTAAGGTACTAACTTTAGCAGGAGATTCACTGATTGCAGCCAGACCTCATTTCTTCAGGCCCAAAGTCAAAGAGACTGCTAAATTAGCTCAGTGACTCTGAAGCTATTTCTCCTGAAAAACACAGCATGGCCCTTCTCAATGTGATCCGGTGGCATCACAACTCCTCTGTCACCTCATAGCTCCTGTCAGCTGTGACGAGAAATGAAACTTTCCATAACTTTTTGATACGAGAAGTTCAGAATAGCTCTCTCTAAATGGGAGAACACCGTGATCCTGTGTTCTGTGCATTTGTAACACACTTCTGTATTCTGCCATCTCATTTCAGAAACTCAAGGTAACAGCAACAAGCTGGCACATGGCAAGGAAAGGCTGAGAGTGAATGCAGCAACATCATCAGAAACAGGGCAGTGTTCAGCCCTTTGACCACAGCTTAGGGTTCCTAAAGTCATATATTTCAAGTAAATTCGAGCTTCTTAGACATCAGACATGAGCATATACCAGATTCTTGTAATTTTTAAGATCCAGTACAGCTGTATTATACTTTATCATCTTTATGTTCAGTGATGGAGATCAAGTTCATTTCAGTCAAAGATAAGTGTTGTGCTGATGCAAAAAGGCAACGATTAACCTAGGAGACAGTCAGGTTAACTTAGGCATGAGATTCAAAACAATGGAATTATATACCTTGATTTAAAGCTGTCAGGTGGCATCAGTTCCAGTGTATGTGCTGGTCCGTAGAGATTAACTACAAACAGCTTTATTGTTGGGTTTGTTTGACCTGCCTTTGAAAAAAAAGAAAATAGGAGCTTTAGTGACAGCTAAATAGAATCACTTGTTCACATTATTCAGCATCTTTATAATAATGGGAATTTATTACAATTTTTAAAAAATATTTCACAGTCATACAAATTACATAGTTAAAAAAATGAAGTATTAATGGAGTAAATCTCTTACTGCCCTTGACCAATGGCAGAACTTCCTGTGCAGAACAAGGGACCAATGCTGGAAATGGTTTGGCCCAGTTCACTGAAGTCAGATGCAAAAACGCAGCCAGTTCCTAAAGCAACAGTTACAGCAAGCCTCCAGCAAAGTCTTTTCCAGGCACTATTGCTCCTTCTTCCAAAAAAAGCTGTCCTATATTTGCAATAACATTCTTCCTTTCTTTACTGCTTTCCCTCTTTCTTCCTTCCCTGGCTTGCTGAGATGAAAACTTCTGGTTTTGGCCCTGTTCAGGACCCAGCTGCTTTGGCTGGCCAGCTCTAAGAGAAACAAAATGGTTTTTGTTGCTGAAGGGGAACAAAACGGCAGTTTGATATGTACCCACTGGGAAGAGTCTGATAAATCCTGAGGATCTACAGGAAGCCAGGATCTGTCCTTCTCCCACTAACATGGGTCATTACTAAGGGAGGTTCCCGAGATGAAGAGAAAGGACTGGAGGCAGAAGGCAAGGCTCTGTGAGGCTGGCTACTAGTCCCACCCCCAGTCCCAGCCACAGCACATTCAAGCTTCTTTTTCACGTAAGTCATGGGAGTCACACACCACTATATAGTGTCCCTGGGACACGGAGGATGGAGAGTGTGTCTCTCAGTGATGCTGACTCTAGTTTAATTCTGGAAGGACAAGGTAAAATCACTGATTCGACAGATTTAATCATAAAGAACTACGGATTTGTGTATCTGGCTCTTCACAGGGATATTTAGAATTGCAAAATAGCTTGGCTGAAATACACCCACAAATTCACTAATTCCCTTTAGCAATTGGACATATCTCAAAACATAGCCTGAATACTGTATCTGCTTGTTTCTGAGTGGTATGGGGGACAAAAAAGTGATATTTGTGGATTTTTATTAGTGCTAAAAGAAGTTTTGAAAATGGATTTAACCACACTCTTGGAATTTTATTTTATTTTTTCCATAAAAACGTTTATATTTGCCTCATGAAGTTCAGTAAGGACAAGTGTAGAGTCCTGCGTCTGGAGAGGAATAACACCAGGCACCAGTAGAGCTTAGGGGATGTCCTCCTGGAAAGCAGCCCCATGGAGAAAGACCTTGGAGTCATAGTGGACAGTGAGTTGTCCATGGGACAGCAACGTACCCTTGCGGCCAAGAGGGCCAATGGGGTCCTGGGGTGCACTAAGAAAAGTATGTCCAGCAGGTCTAGGGAGGTTCACCTCCCCCTCTACTCTGCCCCGGTGAGAGCACACCTGGAATACTGTGTCCAGTTTTGGGCTCCCCAGTTCAGGAGAGACAGGGACCTACTGGAGAGAGTCCAACAGAGAGCTAGGAGGATAATCAAGGGACTTGAACATCTCTCCTGTGAAGAGAGACTGGAGACCTGGGGCTGTTCAGTCTTGAAAGGAGATGGCTGAGAGGGGACCTTATTAACATATATAAATATCTGAGGGGTGAGGGTCAAGAAGAAGGAGACAATCTCTTCTCAGTAGTGCCCAGCAATAGAACAAGAAATAATGGGTTTAAGTTAGAACATAGGAAGTTTCACCTCAATATGAGGAGAAACTTCTTTACTGTGAGGGTGACATAGCCCTGGCACAAGCTGCCCAGAGGGTGTGGGGAGTCTCCTTCTCTGCAGACATTCAAA
>NW_009720616.1:0-1328 GCF_000703405.1 Apaloderma vittatum
AAAGGCCCCGAGGGTCTGAACGTGGGGAAAGGCGCGGAAGAAGCGACGTTATCTTTGCACCGCGCACGGGGTTGTGTTTAACAGGAACCCCGACACGTCAGGAAAGGTCTGCGAGCGGCCCGAGCCTCTCTCCCAGCCCAGCACGATCCCTTTGAGCCTGTTTGCTTGCATTCCGGAGGGCTGGAACCGCCGATCTTCTGGAAAAATTGGAGGGGGGGGACACCCACAGCCCCCGCAGGGGGTGAGACACCAAGCAGGGCCTCTCCGTGTTTATGGCTCGGGAGCGTAACCCCGTTATCGCGGCGCGTATTAAACACCGAGAAGCAAAGCGATTCCACATGGCGCTGCGGAGCCCAGGCCAGCGACCGCCCTCGTCGGACCCGCTGCCGCGGCCGGAACCGAGCGGGAACTCAAAACAGTTGCAAAGCGTCTCCTTTCGGGCGGGTCGGAAGATTCTTTCCATCACGGGGCCAACAAAATATGCGCTTCAACCTTTTTTTTTTAGCTTTTTTTTGCCTCGCAGCTGTGGCTCCTCCAGGGGCTCTCGCACGACCGGGCGCTTCTGATGAAACCCTTGGAGCCCAGCGAAGCACCACAGTCGATTTCTCCTCTTCGCCACTTTTTTTTTCGTTGTTTTTTCCATCAACGAGAACTGGGGGGAATCCCAGAAAAAACACAAGGATTGCCCAGGCTTCGCTGATCTTTCCCAGCCTCAATAACTCTGTGATTCCGTGAAAGAAATGAGCTGGTTTTCAATCCTGACGTTGAATTAAAGGAATTACACACCGAGGGCTAAGCCGCCACCACACGAGAGGCGGCGTCCTTCTTAAAAATCATAAAAAATACTAAAAAAAAGACAACGGTCACCACTTTTTCTAGCTTACTCGTGCTTATTAGTGACGTTTAACCCAACGGCAACGGTCAAGGATGCCTCTGGGTCACCCTTGTACCCACCCCACGGGCAAAGCGCCGCTGGGAGACAACACGGGAGAGGCTCCGGACTCTCCTCTTTGCTCCTGCAGGAAAAAAAAGGGGCTCAAAGCTCGGTCGTGGGTGGCAAAGGGAAGCGGGACCCTCATCTGGTAAAGAGGCTCTTGGAGAGGTCCACGACCGTGCTGGAGGGGGAAGGGCGGCGCGGAGCAAGGGGAAAAGAGGTTAAAACGGGAATCCCAGACGAGGGAGGATGAACAGGGCTGGGAGAGGAGAGTCTCAGCCCCTGGGGGGGAGGCAAACAGCCCCGGGGCGGGTGGAAAAGGGGCCCTGGGGGGCAGCGATCCCCAGGAGAGAGCGATGGGGAATGGGGAGACACCGGGGGAGGAGCCGGCCCC
>NW_009720617.1:0-30776 GCF_000703405.1 Apaloderma vittatum
AAGACCCGAGTGCGGGGCGTGCTCTGTGCTGTGAAACATGCTCCCCCCCGCAGCCCATCCTGGTTGGGGTGTTTGTTGGAGGTTTAACCAGGGAGGGGCCTCCGAGCAGGTCCCTTAATCTCCGGGTGCGTCCCACCCCGTGGTAAGGCCACTGGGGGAGAGCAAGTGATGGGGGTGTGAGTTCTTTCGGGGCATTTCATAGAATCATTCAAGTTGGAAGAGACCCCTGGGATCACTGAGTGCAACCACTAACCCTGCTCTACACAGCTCACCCCTAAACCATCTACCCCAACTCCACATCTAAACGACCTTTAAACCCCTCCAGGGACGCAGACTCAACTGCCTCCCTGGGCAGCCTGTGCCGACGTCTCACTACTCTTGCTGTGAGAAAATTTTTCCTCATGTCCTGTGGGACCCTGCGCTGTTGCAGTTTGTTCTATCGCTCCTTCCCCATGAGAAGAGACCAGCCCCAACCTCTCCACAATGTCCTATCAGGCAGTTGCAGAGAGTGAGGAGGTCTCCCCTCAGCCTCCTCTTCTTCATACTCAACAGCCCCAGCTCCTTCAGTCGTTCTTCATGAGATTTGTTCTCCAGGCCCTTCCCCAGCTCCATCACCCTCCTCTGCACTTGCTGCAGCCCCTCGAGATCTCTCTTGGGTTGAGGTGCCCAGAACTGGACACAATTTGTGGGTGTAAAATGAAGTAATGGCAGTGGTGGCAAACTTGAAGAGGGGAGAAACCCTGTTTACCAGGGATAGAGGTAAACCTGAGCAGTAATGTTAATGGCCGAGTCATTGTCACACAGAGGGCTTCATAGTGCCATTGGAGATGCTTAGGAGGCGTGCCTGTTCTGGAAAGAAACTCTTCCCCAAGCAGCATCACCCCTCTGGCTCTATGGCAGGTTCCAGACAGGCAGATATTTCCTGCATACCCCTTGGTTCTGATCCACATTGGTTCAAGACATGTTGTTTCTCAATTAAAGAAACCGCAAAAAAGCCCACAACCACCAAAACCAACAAAAAAGCACCCTAGGTCATAAACAAAATGCTAATGGTTCTCTGTGCGTTTTCCTTATTAACACTTCTGCTGATCTTGGGGAGCTGCAATGACATAACAGGAGGAGGTGAACAGGTTTATTCTGTCCACGAGGTGGCAGGATTAAAAAGCACCAGTGGATTTTAAGTGCAGCCCGATCCCATTAAACGTAGCGATGAGAACTTCTGTTTCCTGGCGCTCACATGAAGCATGAATCAAGTGTTGGAAATCACAAGGAGAGAAGCTGCAGTGCAAGCTGCAACACTGTGCTCCAGTACAGCCAGGAAGGAGGATTATTTTCCAAGGGAAATTACAACAATAGAGGCTCAAAGATGAAATAATTTTAAAGAACCAAGAATTGGAAAAAAATAAAGATGGGTCTTACTAGCTTAAGATCCTCCTCATGTGCAAAACTCTGTCTAAGGAATTCATAATGCTCCAAACAAAAAATTCCCAGGAAGGTTCTCAGTGGGCAGATCTGGGGTCGAGGAAACATTCAGAGCTAAATAAGCATTTTATGTTTGAAAAATCCGCAAAGTTCTCAAGAAACACAAATAATTCGCTGGAAACTCAGGACATAATTAAAACAGAGGTAGCTTTAATGCTGTTTCAGACTGAGGAATTAAAAACATGTGGAGAATGCTTTCTGTTTATCGATTCAGCGTAGTACAGTCATCTTAAACCCCATGTAAACAGCATACAGCATCTCGACAGTATCTTCTGAAAGGATTTCCTAGTACGTGATTTGACAATTTCTTCTGATGCTTCATATCACCAGTTTCCTTCTTGTTGCCAAGTCTTTCATTTGTTTCTTCACAAAGTGAAATCCCAGAAGTGAAAGGACTTGAACATCTCTTCTCTGGATGAGGAAACCCTGACAAAATTCACTGAGTGGTTTCTGATTCATCCCACAACAAAATTCCAACGAGGATATCGTTGATTCTGTGCTTGTTCATGCTCCTTCCCAGTCTTCTGACTTCAGACAATTACATGGGTGGCTGCTAGGCCATCCACAACATGAATTTATGTATCTTAAAAATAAGCTTACTCTAAAGGCCTTTGGAGTTCAGGGAAATGAGTTAATTAAAACCAAAAAATAATGTGTAGAGAACAGGAAAAAACAAAGCAACAATCTAAGAAATAAATATGCAGAAATCAAAGAAAATAAGGATAGGACAGCATATTAAATTGAAAAATAATTGAAACAGTCACACAAAGAGTTTGTTCAACTGGTGCAAGAGGTAAGGAGAAGGAGTGGTTTAAATAGAAAAATAATTTCTAAATCTTTGGTAACAATGAATTCTTCAGCTTTGTACAGTACTTGTAATCTAAAAATAGCCTTCTATTATTCATGAAAGTATATTTTATAATTTATTTCCTGGTACACTTTATTAACAAAACTTACATAAAGGCAGAAAATAAAAAGTCAGAAGGATATGAAGAAAATGGTGTTTCTGAAGAAACAGATACCTGAACTGGGTTCTAAAGCACGTTTCTTAGTGAGTGTATCTCGTTACTCTGCTCACATGATCCCAAATTTTCCAGACAAGAAGTTTGTTTTTCCTTGGGATGTTGTATTCTTTCCATCACCTGGCTTTGAAGGCGTTTCCATAGTAATATATCGAATTTGAAAACCACCAGCAGTTACTGAGGCATCTGTCAAGAACTTCAGGGTCATAACATTGCCTGGGACAAGAAAAATAACAACAAAGGTTATGTTTTCAGGTGATAAACATAAAAATGTGATATTTTAGAGTTATTTTTAAAGCGCTCTTGCTTGCTTGCTGCTGAGATCTTTAGAGCAATCCACCTGGTCTGTCTTCTTCTGAGCTGTGGCGTGGGAGCATTATCTGCCCCATGGAAAACCAGGCAGATTTTCATCGTTCTCTTTGTTTGCAGAGCCCAGAGGTTGACAAAAGTTTTGCTGTGCCCGGTGCTTCCTGCAAAGCATTTCCTGCTCGTAACAAAGCTGCCCGTGCCCGTGGAAAGTCCCACTTCCTGCGTGAGACCCGTCTGGCGCGTCAGGAGCTCTGCGGTGGAGGTGTCCTGCTGCTCTAAGGCCAGCAGGATGCACCCTAGTTATCTCCTAGCTCGACTTTTTTCACTCTTACATATATTTAGAGGTAACTGCATTGATGAAGGAGCACGCTGGCAGTTTTGAGCAGCAGTTTATGACATGCAGAGATTGGATCTTTGGACATTTTCGCTCTATGTTATTATGAAGTAGGGCTGTTTGGGTTGGTTTGGGGTTTGGGTTTTTTTTTAGCATAAAGAATGCAAATATATTACCTGTGCTAATGATATCATCTGGCAACTCATCTCCACAAAACCTGGAAGAAAAAATAAATGGTCGTGACTGACACAGCCATAGCTCTGCTCTATGGGGACCGATGCCGACCAGTGACTGTACTCTCCTCTGGAGCCGTGGCTCGTGGGGCTAAATTGATTATAGGTGTTCGATGTGTGTAATTCTCCACTACAGGTTAGAACAATTGCCTAAAGGATTGTTGTCTTTATCTTATAGTCAGATTTAGGGAGGGAAAAAGGCAGGAAACCTTTTTCAGGAAATCTTTTGCAACATATGCAGGAAGTAAATGATGCAAACCAAGGAAAAGAGCGATTTAACGAGGCGTTAAGGAAAAGAACAATGGCCCAGATAAGAAACGAAGAGCACTGTCAGTAGGAGCATTTAAAATTATCTCTAAAGGCAAAAGAAATAGCAAAAATTATCTGTAAAGGCAGAACAAATCCTTGCTTTGCTACATGTGGTTTGCAGGGAGGATGGGAAAAGTGGCAGGAACTGGGAAGCATTTTTAAATCACTTTTTCTGCTTTGTTTTTTGCTCTGGAAAATCGAGTTACTTCTTACCAAAATATGCTAAAGGACAAGCAAAAATATTATGTCAAAGAAAAGATAGTAAAAATTAAGCAAAGAGGGAAACTAAATCTAGTAAGAAAGATGATATGTAACACCTGCTCTGATATTGCTATAAAATATTTCACTTTTGCTGTGAATGGTAACTTAAAGACATCTTTGCTAACAGATTAACACTCCACCTCTCTCTGTTCAGTTAAATACAAAATACTGTTTGAGATTGCTAAGAGTTCTTCCTGTAAAACAATAAAGAGTTAGGATAAGCAGCTAACTAAGATAAAGTCTTGCAGCTTTCTTTCACGTAGTTTAACAAAGCAGAAAAGGGCAAAGCACAATTCTCTTTACGCCAAAGTAAATTGCCAGGAAAGATAAGTCAGGTCCTATTGCTACAGGTATTTTGGGCATATCAGAGGTGCTAATTGGGTAAATACAGTGTTCTGCGTTAATGGTCTGAGGAAAGGAAAAAGATTATTTGCATATTTGATTATTTGCATATTTGCATATTCAAGCTGGAATTGCTTTACCTGCCCACGAAGCCATTGATATCATCGTAGCTATCATAGATTTCCAAGTAATCAGCCATACAAGCAGTGTCATCTTCGACATCGAACTCGAGAAACTGTAGGTGAATACGCTGTCCATACTTTACTCTAATATGCCAGTAGCAAATTTGCTCATTTTCATACTCGTTTGGGTAGCCTGGTGACTTAAAAACGTGTTTGGAATCTGTGAAGACGCCACCACATTCTTTTCCTGAGAGACAAATAAAAACGTCAGAGTTTAAGTATTCATTCCGGTTTAAATCTTTGTGCCCTTTGGCCCAGCTGATCCATAGCAAATCCCATAGGAACACCTGGCACAATAACACTTTTCATACAATTAGGCACTCAAAAAAAACAAGAAATGTCAACCATTCCTAGGTTTTGGGAGCAGATATTTTGGAAACAAGAGGCATGATCCGAAACTTAATGAATTAATGAAAAAGCTTTCATTGACTTCAGCAGACTTTGGGCCAGAGGGAGGTTTCTGTGTCAAAGCCATTTGGGATTTCTGGCAACGTCAGACTGTAAGCTTTACAGCTGTACTTGGAAGTCACCCTGGCATTCAGTGTCATCCTTTCTTCTTCAAAAACCTCATGAAAGTGTGTCCTACAAGAAAACTTAAAAAAGCTAGTGAGCACATACATTGCATTGCACCCCGCTTATTGCTGCTGCTCTGCACTCCCTTTGGGACAAAACCCACTCATTCCTGGTTGATCCAGTGGCCGTTTGAACTTCACCAGCTCCCTGACTGCAAAACCAACCCATTTGGGGACCTCCCACCACCTGACTTTAGTATTTGTCATAGTTCCCCAAGTTCAGACTTGGGGAGGAGAGAGGTGCTTCCTAAGGGCGATTTGAGGCCCAAGAGTTGGGAGGCTTAAGATGGATTGTGGGATTAACCCTCTTAGTCTGTACGTTGTCCACAAATCCTGTACTTTTCAGCTTGAGACCATGGTTCGGTCCCCATGTGTTGCCTGATCTAGTTGAGAGGTGTCCCTGCCCATGACAGAGAGGTTGGATTAAATGATCTCTAAGATCCCTTCCAGCCTAGGCCATTCTATGATTCTATGATTCTATGATTCTATGATACTATGATTGTTAGGTGTTACATTTCAAACACGCTGAGAGTTCCACAAAGGCCCTCGTGACACCTTTAGGCTGAGATTTGTCTTTGTTCCCCCCAGGCTACTTGCCTCCTACCTGCAGGCAGGCAGCTCTGCAGGGCTTTGCAGCAGACTGACCATCAAGACAGATCCTTTTCACAGGGGGAGGAACTCCAGCTCTCTGCTAAGTGTCAGCAGTTCTGTTTTCCTTTTGTCCTCTAACCACACAGTTTGGAAAGTAACCTCCCAGCCCAGGCTGACAAAGGCGAAAGTGGGGCTGCCAGTTGACACACAGTACTAACGAAGGCAGTAGTCTCTCTCAGAGTTTTCTTTGTGTGCTGAACATCTGCGCGTGTCCCCCACCCCGCAGAGCTATTTGATTAACAACTGCCCAGCTCACATAAACAACCTAAGCCCTGGGAGCACAAACAAAATGTGCACAGCTGTACAGACGTCATGGACAACTCTGCTTTTTGGCTCTGCCAGGCAGGGTAGGATACTTGGAGGAATAGGAGAGCCAAGCTGTGCACAAAGTCAAGCTTTGCTTTCCTTGTTGGTGCCTAATTTTCCTGTCTTCCCCGCTGCAGGAAGTGATACCAAGCTAAGTTCACACTAAATTTAGTGTTAACACTAAATTTTAAATTTAATATTCTAAATTTAGTGTTAAATGTAGTGTTAACACTAGATTTTACAGGCAAAATATTTGGAAAGCAGTTCCCAGATTAAACACCCTGGACTGCTTATTTAAATGAAATTGTGAGCTGAATGTAAATACTCTTACACAAAACAGACCATTCGCATATCGCATGGGGAACATCACTTACCTTTTTAAATCGACAACAGCGTGTCATTATATTTTCAGTTTCTGAAAGGATTTTGCTTAGGCCCAGAGATGCTGAGCTCTGAGTAAGCCAGACCAGCTACAAGTAACAAGAGAGGGGGCTCGATGTGGGACTTTGAGGAAATTTGCACCAAATAAATTTGTCGAAGCTAAGTCGTTCAGAGCCTGGGCGCCATCGCACAGCCCGACAGCACGGCACGTTGTCGCGATCTTAGACCTGAAGAGTGATGGGTTGTTTCAAAACGCACCGTTAGGGTTGTAGCAGTAGGCATCCCATCGCTCACTTCTGTTGAGGCGAATCCCATAATCAACGATACCGGTTTTTCCAAAGCCACAGTTGGCTCCAGCTTTTACTATGGGGTAGCCAACTCTGCCCTTTGCCATCCAGCCAGCAGCGCACACATGGAATCCTACAACAGGCAGAAAATGAGATATGGAGGTGATAAATCAATCCTGGGCTAAAAACTCTGCTTTTTATTCAAGCAAGTAAAGTCTTACTCAAGACGATCAGTGACCTGGGTGTAACAGAAATTGAGCTACAGGAAAGAACAGTACTTTGAGAGGATAATTTTAAACGCAGAATATAAAATTGCACTGTGTTCTCTACGATTCTTGGTTCTTCATTTGAAAACGAATCAAATGCAGATGGGCTGCATAGAAGTGAATTTTAAGTGCTGTACCAGTGTTTGTAGCCAAACTATATACTGCATGAGTTATATAAGTGTGTTCTTTGTTTTCACTTTTGAAGTCGTCCGGATTTAGTCAATCATACCTCAAGAGTTTGCAGTGTTCTGTTCCAAGAGTGAATAAAATACTACATACAGAAGACAGCTAAGAAAACCACGTATTTAACTTAAAATGCTTCCAAATTGAACTTAAATACCTGAAATTCCTCAAGTATTTCTTGCTCAACAAAAAAGATCCTGTTAATGCGTTTTGTGGTCGAGAACTTAAAAACAATAACCAAAGAATGCAATGTTACTTGTTGTCTGGTAGAGACCAATTCAGTGTTTTCTCTGAGATGAACTGGAACATATTTGTGGCATCCTAGGGCTACAGGCTACTCGGAACAGACAAAAGTACCCTTTTTACATGCGCACTGGTGCTTAGAGCCAGCTTCTGACTCAACAGCGTAGCCTGCAAATTGCTAGTGGAGGACATTTTCCATTGTTTCCCCAATGCTCTGAATGAATTCATCATTTCATATTGGGAATCGAACAGAAATGCAGCAGAGCCCTCACTCGGCTCTGCCTTCCCTCGGAGCGCACCACTCACTCCCTGTTTTACCTAGGGCGCAGAATTCCATACAACTTGGGTGAAAATCCAGGGAGTTTACAAGTCTGTAAGTCCCAGAGTTCCTAACATTCGTGAAAATACAAGGCTGGCAGCGTTACGAATGAGCACCGCGAAGCGCGACCCGCCGCAGTGGTTTTTTGCGAACCTATTTTTCTCGCTGCCTCGAGTTGCTGATACGTGGCGAGGTGTCCTCCCTCGTATTCACAGACTGCTTTTGCTTCAGCATAGGTGAGCTGGTACTTCCCTGAGCGTGACTCCCTGTGATACACTCCAGCTGCTCGTTCTGTGGGAACAAAGCAATAAATGATTTCAGCACAGGCTCTCCTCTGACCCACCTCTCCCAGCGTGCTCCCACCACCTCCAGCGGTTTCCCCAAGACCTTCAGGTGAGAAGAGAAAAAAAAGTTCATAGAATCATAGGATCATAGGATCCTTAAGGTTGGAAAAGATCTCCAAGATCATCTAGTCCAACCCTACACCATGCCCACTAAACCATTTCCCTTGCAGCTGTGCTGTGTGGAAAACGTCAAGAAAACGCAGCCCTCCCAACCCAAAAAGCACGTTTTTTCGAAACAAAGGTATGAGTTTTTTTGCGTGGGAGAAGTTTTGAACAACAGCTAGTCAGAGCTTGGTGAGTTTTTGAACAACAGAAAATCAACAAACGCAGGGCAGGACTCCCCCAGGACCGCTCCGAAGGCGGTAGTTATGGGAACGATCGGCTGGTGACAGCATCGCGGGTTTTGTGTATCCTCTCCGACTCAGGGGAAGCTCCTTCTGGATGGCTATCACAGAATACTTTTGGATGTAATTTTAAGTGCCTTTGTAAGATGAATCAGAGCTTTGTTTTGAATCTCCAGAGGAGTTAAATCAGAGCTACTTGGATGGAGGAGAGGCAGAAATTAAAGGGAATGAAAATGTGAAGTAAAAATATCTGAGCTTGTGTCACAAAGGGCAGGACCAGAACAATTGCTGGCTGACATTTCTGCTGCACAAAAAATTAATATGCTTTCTTCATTATTTTTTTTTTCTCTTTGCTGTTGGAAGTAAAATATAAAGCAGCTTTCCAGGGAAACCTAGAAACTGTCAGTACTGCTGTAAGTTTTAGCATCTTTTCACGTTGCACTTGTCTGATGCCATATGTACGGAAATCTGTCTCGGAACCAATCTACATATCTAATCTGAACAGCATTTTTGTTTAGATCTTTCTTATATTTAGTGTAATCTGAGAGAAATGGCTGTCTGTAGCTCTCACTAGTCAACACGACTGCAAAAAGATGCAAACCAGGAAGCAGTTTTTACAGTAGTTATTTGTACCAGGGGGAAAAAAAAATGTCTTTTATAGGGACATACTTAGAGTCAGTAGTTTTGGCTACGATAGGATATTTTTTAAAAAAAACCATGGTCACCACTGAATTGTGGTTAGCAATGGTGAGATCTCTTATTAGATCCAGAATGATGGTTGCCAGCGTAATTTTTGGACCCACAGTCACTGGCCTCACGCCCAGTGAAGCAAATTACATTGCTGACAATATTCTCAGACGACTGAGAGCTGCTTCCTGTAACAGCGCTGGGAATGTCACTGGCATGGGCACGGGCTAACATATATTCCGTGAAAAATCTTTCAGAAAAAACAAGTTGGCAACAACTAACAGCTGTGAAATAAGGCTGTATTTCTTTTTTAAAAAAATCTATTTTAATTAAAAAATTGTTCATAGGATGCATTCTTTTTCATTCACTCAGTAGTCTATCGTGTCTAACCTGTTAAATCCACTCGTTGCTTTTTTACAGTATGATTCTATTGGATTCGGTGTGCAGGAACTGGAAATCTGAGTACCACGGAAAACAGCATGCCCTTTAGCCTCACTGCACGCTCAGAGGACAACCTGGAATTGACATTATTGATCGCTGCAGCTCATGGAGAAGTGAACTGGAAGGTGAATGGAAAAGCACAGACTGCAGGCCTGGGGATTAGCTGAGCTGCCCTACCTACACCCAGTCAAAGAGTAGAAGGCAGCTGAATTCTGAGGTTTGTCCCACCCCGTTTTGTCCCTGGAACTGCTGTTGGATGTGCCACCAGGGATTCGGGCGGGATCCCCACTGCTTGGACTCATCACTGGTGGAGATGACAGTAAAAACTGATTTTTTAGTTGCCTGCCTGACGTTTTCACCTGGCAATATTTTTTTCACATCTTACCCCTCGAAAAGTATCTACCCACGCTTGGTGATGCCGAAATCTCACTATGGGCAGGCCTCACATTTTTTCAGAATAGTGCTGGGAAGATCTGCTCTTCACAGTTTCTGCAAGGGCTGCTCCACCACCAGCAGCACCACCAAGGCTTTATGCAGTGTCTTCATGGGTGGTGTTATCCTGCTGAGAGCAATGACCAGTCTGTATCTCTGTTCCTCCTTTGTAACATGACAAAAGGAGCCTTTGGAAAGATGGACCACACACATGTTCTCCACCAAGCTTTGAGATTTTAAGCTGGCTCGGTGTGTCACAGTTTAATGATGCTGTATTCCCTAACAGTATATCCTCATTAACTGATCAGATCTTTCACTGGCATTTTTTCCCATTCCCTCTTAATTGCATTAGGGGCTGTGTGGAAAGATAAACTGCATCAGCAAAACCAGCCCGAGGTCAAAGCACTGTACTTGTTAACTGTTCACATGCTTTTATATATTTATGTATATCCATATAGATACATATTCACTGTCACGCATGAACACACACATGAATTGCTGTTAGTATTTTTGGAGGTGGTATCGTGGCCATGAGATAAAGCTAGATGAAATTTTTTCACTTGCAAGGACAAGTGCATGCCTACCCCTGCAAACATGTCCTATTCCTGTACCACGGGGACAGGAGTACGACGCGTCTCAGCCTCAGCCGAGCATCTTCTCCAAGGTGGGATTCTGCCTGAAGGCTGCTCTCTTTATCTGACCTGCCTGAAATCTCTTCCCAGGCAACAGTAGAGAACTTTCAGCAAAGTTCTTGCCTTCTTTGCATGAAAATCTCCATACAGGGACTGTTCTCTCAAGGATTTCTCCACCCACTTTTCTTCTTTGGTTCTTAGTCAAAAGGTCATGGGCTACGTGGCTGACAGGACGTGTTTCTTCCAACTCACATTTCTTAAAATCTCTCCTGGAAGTCCAGAGGCAGTAGGATCCTGCAAGGACAGCGACCCTCTGCTCACCCACAGCAGCAGGAGATGGTAAAGTGTAGCCAAACCCTTCTGCACAAACACAACAAGCATGAAATTTGGCCAGATAAAGCACCTTCAATATGCATGACACAAATACGAAATGCTAAATAAAAAGAAATATTTAGATTTTAAGCAGATGATGGCCACGCAGAGTTACTGGCACTGGCCTCTG
This sequence comes from Apaloderma vittatum, assembly GCF_000703405.1. Lineage (NCBI taxonomy): Eukaryota > Metazoa > Chordata > Aves > Trogoniformes > Trogonidae > Apaloderma > Apaloderma vittatum. The sequence goes on from NW_009720617.1 coordinate 11,065, forward strand.
CTAACGCGCACGGTCGTAGTCAGGGCCCTGGGTTATAATGCGTTTGTGTTAAAAATGAGGAACGATAAAATTCCATTCACACAAGAAGGACATTAACGGGAAGGTGATGCAGGTGGCTGCAGCAGGACTGCAGGCTTACTGAGGGAACAAAAGATGGTTTGTAAGGAGGAAAAAGGTAGAGACACGAGTGTTTCTAGACTGCCAGTAATTCAAGATTTTATATTTGTACTAATGACTCATTGCAGAAGAAAGGTAAAATGGAAAACTCCATTTCCAATTTGGTCTTGATAGTATTTTATTGGAAAAGTGGAGATAAGCAAAGCTCGGATGTCACTGTGCATTCTTAGGTTGTATTCAAGGGAGGGTCCCTTACTTTAATACTTATACTCAGTGAGATTGGGGTTGCTCGTTTTACAGTTCAGGTTACACTTTCTTTTTTTGTTAGATACAAAGATGCATAGATTGGACGGCTGTGATTTTGCCAACTTTTCCTTCATTTATATACGTCACTGAATTCCAATGGTAATTCAATTAACTGCATTTTGAGGTTTGTTTCGATAATTCTGCTGCTGTATTTAGACTAGATGGGGCATTTCTAAAGGAGCTCCAGCAGAGTGGTTATTTCAAAGTTGCACACTGCTTACAGATTTTGCATGTGTTTGCTTATTTAGAGCAAGTCCACATTTTTTACCTCATGGTTCATGTTTATCTACTCTCATGGTAAATGCTGGAGGTGTAGCACAACATAATTTTATTATGCATTCCAGTTAACACTCTGTTTCCTCATTTTAGAAGATTAGAATATTTTTTCTTCAAATTGACTTCAATTCATCAAACTGCTTAAAGGATCTCTGCCATTGTAAAGTCCCCTGTATGTTGTAGAAGCCCTAAAGGCTGTCCCCAGGGCGACTGGTTGCAGCAGTCACGTGGATATGGAGATCTACAACCCCAGGCAATGGTACAGGCTTGGGGCAGTGTGGCTGCAAAGCTGTCTGGCACAGAGGGACCTGGGGGTTCTCATTGACAAGCAGCTGAAGATGAGCCAGCAGTGCGCCCAGGTGGCCGAGAAGGCCAATGGCATCCTGGCTTGTGTTAGTAATAGTGTGAACAGCAGGAGCAGGGAGGGGATTGTCCCCCTCTGTTTGACACTGGGGACGCCACACCTTGAGTATGTTATCCAGTTTTGGGCATCTCAATCCAAGATCTCGAAGTGCTGGAGCGAGTGCAGAGGAGGTCAATGGAGTTGGGGAAGGGCCTGGAGAACAAATCTTATGAAGAACGACTGAAGGAGCTGGGGCTGGTTAGTTTGAAGAAGAGGAGGCTGAGGGGAGACCTCTTCACTTTCTGCAACTGCCTGACAGGACACTGTGGAGAGGCTGGGGCTGGTCTCTTCTCACGGGTAATGAGTGATAGAACAAGAGGGAACGGCTTCCAACCGCAACAGGGCCGGGTGACAATGAACATGAGGAAAAAAAATTTTCACAGAAATAGTAGTCAGCCATTGGCACAGCTGCCCAGGAAGGTGGAGTCTCCTCCCCTGGAGGTGTTTCAAGGTCGTTTAGATGTGGGGTGGGGGAGATGGTTTAGGGGTGAGCTGTGTAGAATAGAGTTAGTGGTTGGACTTGATGATCCCAAGGGTCTTTTCCAACCTGAATGATTCTATAATTCTATAATTCTGTATTTGCAAATAAACCACCCAGGACCCATTTCTCCATCCATGAGTGCAAGTGGCATGGTGTGTGCCTCAGCTCTCTGCCCTTTCGCCAGGGTGATCTCATCGCAGGTCTCATCCTGGGATGGTCGGTGGTGCCGCACCGGAGCACTCTTTGGAAGAGCACCGGCTGGCTGAGAGCAGAACTCCTCTGCCCCTACTGCCAGGGCTTCACACAGCCTCAGTCCTACTCATCTGCTGTGTCCTCTTACTGTTATTGCAGTCAGGAATAACAGCTTTGCTTGTTTCTCACACATACGTCTTCTCTGCCACACTTTTTCTGAACAGCAGCCACTCGAGGTGGTGTGTGAAGCTCCTTCCATTGGAGCTCTCCCCCACCTGAGCACCTTCAACGACTATGGGCTGCAGCAGGCACATTTTGAGTTTAGAAGGAAAGAGAAGTCGTTAAAAATGTGCAGTCAAATGGAAAAAAATACAGAACACTGCTCTGTCTCCTTTATGTTCCTGTTAGTTTACACAGTCCTCTAAGAAGGGACCGGTGCCACGTGGTTGCTGCACCAGCTAACAGAGCATGAAACACAGGAGCACGCATGAAACATCGGAGCACAACAGAAACATGCACCAGCTACAGGAATTCCTTAAAATCCTTAAAGAAACACACAGCTTTCAAGAGAGGAATAAAGCAGTTTGTAAGTATTTGTCTGTAAAACAGAGCACTCCGTGCATGGTTTTGTTTTGGCATCCTTGATGGGACTGCATTCTGGACGTGGTTTTCTGTTGTGCTGGATAATTATAAAGAACTATAAAAGAACTCTAAGAGCTGTTTAAAACCACTTAAGGTATAAGAAACTATTCCCACAACAATTTCTGTAGCCCTTTCAAAATCTTGTTTTTGACTGTTTAATGATGTGAACAAACCAACGGCCAGAACATATACATTTCAGTACTCTCCCAGAAACCTAGGAAATATTATCGCTATTATTTCCAGATCATTTAGTTTCATATGTAGGACCCCAGGCATCTGAAGTATGTTCACACAGAAAGTAATTCATTCCTTTGGCAAATGCTGCTTTTCATACTCGTTTTCCCTCATTAGCAGCAACTGTTATTTAATGCTGTTTTCACTTTACCTCATGCTGTAGGGAAATACATTCAGATGAAATATTCTATAACTACTTTTTCCTGTGCTTCAGAGAAATAATAACAATAGCAAGCTCAGAAGGAGAAAACTTACAGTCAGTACATGGATAAAATGATCAACAATTACTCTGATAAAATGGTCACGAATTACTCAGATAAAATGCTCACCAGTTCAATGCACGATTTTGCTAATATTAATGCATGGCTCAATTCTGTATTGCTAGGTGCTCATCTTTCTACCGTTAGACAGACACAGTGACTTTGCAGCAAAACATTCAGGATTAAATAATTTCTTACCTAACCAAATGGAGTTATGCAGCACTCCGTCCTTGAATCCCCATGCCTGAGCCTTGTCCCACAGCAGAGCAGAAAAGAAAATTAGTGCAATCATCTCTCCCGAACGATTAGGCTGTAAATACTCCCTGTTAAAATGCTCAGGGTTAGCTCTGCTAGCAGCTGGCTAGATCCTATTGGAACATCTGGTAGCCAGATCTTAAATAGTGCTTTCAGCTGTGAGGTCAGCAAGCCTGCTCCAATTGTGCTTGCTGTAGTATTATTACACAAGTCAATGTGATGTCTGCAGCCGTCCATGTGACTCAGGTTTGGCTCTCTTGCTTCCTAGCGTGTCCAAGAAACCATTCTGTCCCTCACTACTGCAGCGCACATGAACACTTTTCCAGCCAAAGTCTGTTCATTCTTCAGCGCTCCCTGTCTTCGAATTCCATAAAACAATAAAGCTCATAATTGCTTATAGTGTTTCTAGTCAGACCATTTACAGGACCAAAGGGAATCACGTGTACCATCTCTCCTTCTCTTTTAAACATTCTGTTCTTTCATAGAGAATTTGGGTTTAATTTCACAGTGACAATGAAAAAAATGTCCAGAGGATATTTTGCATTGGCTATTTGAATTCAGTTTCTCTACATGGAATCTGTAATTGCAAGTCAAACTCCCACATCAGCGTTAAAAGTGCAAGTGTCAAAAACAGATGCTCTTTGTTCTGCAAGTGGGAAATAAAGCTAAAATCTTCCCCTCCAAACCACAGTTTAAAAATCTGATTCATAGCACGACAGCTGTCTGCTTGTCTTCCCTTCTGGCTGATAGTGAATACTGCAGCTGCTCCTTGTGGCTGAGTGGGAGAGTAGAAAGGGGGGAAAGATGAGAGTATGGAAAATGGTCTGGTGCTCCACACTCCTGAGCAGCCATTGGAGGACTCCGCTCTCCAGTTCTGATAACGTTTATAACTTCTGAGTCAGGAGCTATAGAAAAAGATGTGCTCAAGGCAGTGAACACAATCAGATGAAAATAAATGAAAAGGAAAGGGTGGAGGACTCTGCCTACTCAAAAGTATTTTATGTGGATGACTGTTGTGCCCATGAGGAAGATACTCTTCATCACTCCAGTCCTTACATGAAGTGAGGAGTGCCTAGCTATGTTGTACACACAGACACACACACATATTCCTCCCACCTACAACTCAGGCAGATGCCCAAGTGGAGAACTATGGGTGAAGGGAGCTCGGAGAGAGCCTTTCCCCTGCATCAGAGTGGCAAGGTGCCTTCCACCAAAACACCAACATCTCGCTCTGTCACTCTGTGGCACTCACTGATGAGAGCAAATCCCTTTCTTCTCATAAAGTTCACAAAATTCCTGCTGTGCACACCTGTGTCCCTTAACCCATTTGAGTTTCAGCCTGTGGTGTGCAGCAGTAGGTGTAAACCGTATAAATGTGTTTTCATTCCTGTTCCTCACAAAGCTCATGTGCATTCTGATGTCAAAGTTTGCCACTGGGACTTTCTGCTCAGGTATCCCAGAATGCTGATGACAGCCCCTCTGGCCAGCTTGGGACATTAAGGGCTCAGTGGCTTATTGTCCTTCTGCTTGTGAGCTACCACAGAGCAGGACGCTGGGACTAGGGCTGTTGCCTGCCAGTTGGTTCACAGGCCTCTACCACACCCACTGTTCCACCACATCGCTTGTCCCATCATACTTGGCAGCTCCTCTGTCAGCAAAACAAGAAAGCACTCTAAAGATTTGTTTCACTGCATAGAGGTAGGAGCCCTGCTCTGCTTCATAGATTCATGAATTGTCAGTGTTGGAAGGGACCTTAAAGATCATGTTGTCCTAACTCCCCCTGCCATGGGCAGGGACACCTCCCGCTAGATCTGGCTGCCCAAAGTCTCATCCAGCCTGGCCTTGGACACTTACAGGGAGTGAGCACCCACAGTTTCTCTGGGCAAACTGTTCCAGTGTCTCACCACTCTCAGAGTAAAGAACTTCCTCCTAATGTCTAATGTTTCTTCCTAGACTTGAAGATTGGTGCTTTATTTGTACTGGTTTTCTACTTTAATGCCCAACAGGTAAGAGTCCAAGCTTTCTGAATGAGTTCCAATTCAATGTTATTCTGTAAAAGCATGTAGACAGAAGTCTGTTGCTTTCTAACCATTAATAGCCAAGAAACGTTATCTGAGGTTACCTGGGATATGAGTTGTGAAGATGGCAGTATAAAGTTCTGGAGTGGTGATGAATGGAAAAGAGGGTGCTGAGTGCATTGCTCTGGAACACTCATTTCTCATTAGCTGAAGGAAACTGGCACTTTTGCCTTTGCTGGTTTGGAGTGGTGATGTGTTCCTAGTACTCTCTGGGAAACTAGAAACAATAAAGAGGCAGGAGAAAGGAATGGAAACTAAAGGAAAGTGAAAATTCAACAGCAATATAATTCACTTGCAACGTACAAAGACAAATTACTGATTCGAATGAAGAGAATCCCCTTAGGGTGACACAAAGATTTGCCTTTCTCAAAGAAGCACAATGTGGATGTCTTTCTCTGCACAGGACACCTTTTCTGTCTGCTATTCCATGCAAACTCCTCTGGATGACATTGCAACATGAGTTGCTATCTTAACGATCTTTTATCAGAGCCAGATGTCTACGCCACAGGGAACTGTTCTGCTCTGTGGTAGGCCAGTGCCAGTCCCACAGGATCACAAAAATGTGTCAATAGTGACTAACTCAAGGAGTGCCTACCAACTTGGAGATGATATGTAATAGACTGTAATGCTGAAATTCTTGAGAAAGACACTCATGCAGTAATGAATTAAAAATCTGTTTTGACTGTTAATGGTGAAAGCCCTCAGAAAAAGCAATTTAATAAATAAAGACATAAAGTAGCAAATGGTGCTAATACTGACAGTATCTGACAGCATCTCTTGAATTGCACAAGGTCTAGCATTTGATTGAACGTTCCTCACTGGAGGAACAAAGCTCTCTCTTCCTAAGTCCGAAGAAATACAATGGCTCAGAGAATAACTGAGGCTATAATGGATCACGAGCCGTCATCCAGTCCTGAAGTCAGCATTCAGATGTCTCTTATAATATCTTCTGAATAATCCCTCAAATGAATAAACTTCGTCTTTGTTGGACAGTAACAAAAGCTCTACCGGCTTCTGTACATGTTTTGCACTGAGGAGTAATTTGGTACGGTGAATATTTTGATACCTGCGGAACCAACTTCGTGTTTGCTATTGCATTAACAGGAGACATCTGCTCCAGACTCAGCCCAGGAACGTCTGTGCCATTTGTGGTATCAATAAAGTAACACGTTCAGTCCCGTACATCTGTCTCCCAAGTGAGCTGGATAGCAAATTTTTCCTCTGCAAATCCTAGCAGAACCTCTCACCAACAAGAAGATATTCCACAGCTATATGTATGCACTTCCAGATGTTCATCTGATGGTATATTTTTCTGTTTTCTTCCAACTTTTCCACATTTAAATACATTCCAGACAAATCTTATATAAATCAGGTGGGAAGTTTTTCTTAACTCTTGCCGTGCATACGTATGTCATTCTGTGGTTTTGACTAGAGTTCAAAGTGAATGCCTAGCTTGGGAGTTATCCGACTGCGGTCTGAAGCCCACAGTGATATGAAACCAATTGCAAAAACAGAAGAAAACAGTCCAGTAGCTTAATGGATGAACCACTAAGGAGGAAGGAATTCTTTAAAAATAACAGTAGTGTAAGTGGGTCATGAATCTCTTTTGCATTAATTTGAATATTAAGCATTTAGACTTTTCATTTTTCTTCTGTTTATAAATGAATGAAGACGGTAAAAAATATTGCTTTTGTTTTCTAAGATTCATATATTTCCATTGGTGATATAGACGATAGTGCATTTGTTATTTATAGCTTTGAGAATGATACCAAGAATGATGTATTTAAATGGAAAAGCATGCAGTGAAAGGCCTTTCTTTGGGAGGTTTTTTGCAAGAAACTGTAATCTCATTCAGAAAAAAATGGTGGAAAGTGTAGGAAGAAAGAGTGCCGGGAAAGAGATAGTGAAACAGTTAAAGCTAAGTTTTCCTTACAGGAAAAAATGAAAATAGATCATGTGAAAGTGGGGAATATGGCTATGCTGACTGAATTTACATTGTGGGAAACCTGAGAATGGAAGAAGAACTATTTAACCTAAAGAAAGGAAAAAGTTAGCCCAACAATACCATCCTATGCCATGCCATCCCCTGCCGAGTTAAATTTGGGCTGAAAAGCAGAAAACAACTTCAAAACATAAGACCAGAGAAGTTTTGGAATAGCCAAACAAACAGAACACCTAATTCATTTTGAGATGACGTTTGAGCAGGAGCTTGGATTTGATATTCTTCGACAGATGGCCACTTCCAGTCGTATTTTTATCTCATTTTAAACAAATTCTACCTTATTTTAAACTGCTGCATTTTTCTCATGAACTGAGCTGTCAAGGTGCAAGATGAAAGATTGTCCCACACTCCAGGACCTCCATGGAGACCTTAAGAACCACCAAATCCCAACCATACGCCACGTGGCAGAAATAACACGACCTAAGTAATTCCTGGCTGATAACTTGTGTAGCCTGTTTGTTTGAACTAGTGGTGGTGACCATTCCACAGCCACCTGACGCTTAACTCTTCCTAACATTTCAAATACCTTCTCATATCAAAACATCTTGCATTACCTAGAATCTTTCCTGCTGCAACTTCAGCCTATTTCTTCTTATTGCTGGGGCAGACTGAAATAGCTGATTCATTACTGCCTCTCCGTAGCAGGAAAGTTATTTTACAAGTGTTACTGTATCTTGCTTCAGGTCTCTCCTTAAAAATAAACAGGCTGCTCTTTTCATCTTTCCTGTAGGTCGTATTTTCTAGGCTTTCGATCGTTCTTGTTCCTTCCTCCTGTACTCCTTCCAGGTGGCCTGCATCCTTCTTGAAGTGTCACACCAAAACTAAACACAGGGCTCCAGCAAAGGACTCTGCCGTGACAGACGCGCAGAATCGCATCATATATTTTCCAGATGATATTTGAGTTTAGACAAAATCCTGGCTTGATGTTTGCTGTAAGTGAGATTGCCTTTAAAGACAAGTCAGGGTTTTTCAAAGTACCTATTTAAAATGCCTTTGACAAGGTGTTTTACATATGAAAACGCCTTTAAAATGAAAGAAACTGATGAGATTGGGTAAGCCTACCTGAATGTCTTAACTTGCTTTTCCAAGCTCTTTTTTCCTGTATGCTTCCAGTGAAAACTGAAAAAGTATTATGGAAATGGTTTGTAGAAAAGAGTTGATGAAACCCGTACGTTTATGTAATGAATTTTCAAAATAGGTTTTCTAAATTGTCACACATTTGTTGCACTTAAAGGAAAGGTGGAAGGGAATTCTAATCAGATTTCCTAACTTCTTCTTTCCCCTACATGCTTCAGATGATGCAATTTTAGAAAAATTTTATAAAGTCAGAACTTATTTGGCCAACTATTTTACCATTTATTCTCAGAGCGTTAAGTTAATCTTCCAGACAGTATTTTGTCTTATAGCTAAGTATCTTTAAACTCGCTCTCCTTTGTCTTATCTCATTCCCATTGAAATCAATGCCCATTTTTATCAGCATCACCAATGAGATAAGAATTAACCTTTCTGTGCAATGTTCAGAGAAAGCAAACAAAAAATTTCATGCAAAAGTAGAACAAACCAAAAACATTTGGGATTATTAAAAGCAGATGTTAGGGGAGCATAATGGATTCCCTTATAAGAAATCTGAACCTTTGCCAAGTTAAAATATTTGTCAGTTAAAGTCCTATAGGACAGTAATGAAGAGCTGAAGCTATCAGAATTAAAAATAGATACAGAGAGAAAATTTACAAGTGTCTCATGAATGTTCTCCTGTGTTTACATTTTAAAACAAAAGAAATATATTTAAAAAATGGCAAAAAAAGTTGTAAACACAGTTTTTAGAATGTGATACTCTTGAATGGGTAATATGGTAGGGGGATGCCAAGACAAACAGGCTCCAACTATTGCCAAGAAACTCCTAAAATTAAAAACAACTTGGCACTCCAGTCACTGCAAAGCAAACTGTAACAGTTTTTGGGGTGTACATGAAAACATTCATATTAGAAGAATTGCAAAATGATTGTATGCAAAGGGTCAAACGTACAGAATTTAGCCCCTCTCGGACAACATCATGGAAACTTGAGTTCTGTTCACTAAGTGCTAGACATCACACAGCCAGTGTGGCAAAAAACATGACCCAGGCCTTGTTCTTCCAGTGTTCTTAGAAGAAAGCTTTTCTCCTCCTCTTAGATATAAGCAGTATTTCATTTTCTAGACAAAATGGAGCAGCTTTAAAGGGAAATGCTCCGAGAGTTACCCCAAACTATCCACAAAGTGCTGACTGGCACATGTCCTTAGCGGCTGAGCTGGGTAGGTTCAAAGAACCTCAAGCTGATGAAAATGTTGAAGCTATGTTTTAGAAGCTGTTTGGTTCCTGGAAGAAAAACCTGCCTCCCAAAATGCTGTTTTATCTAATTGACTAAACATTTATGCTACGCTGCCCACGAGGATGTGCTCAGACATTAAAAAGATTTTAAGGATACATTCAATACTCACATAATAGGCCTAATAATCAGAGGTTTAAAAGATGATGATCTCGTTTTTAGTAAACATATCTGTAAAAAATACTAGTCTCTGGCAAACTTATATGAAACATCTAGTATTTACAATCAAAACTTTAAAAAAAAAATATATTAACTATTTTTATATTGGTGAAAGCAAGATTAGAGTCCAATCACTGGTGACCATTCAACCACATGGAGACAATTGTTGCAAGAAAGACTTTGTGTTCAAGCAGTTTGGGGAAATGAATATTCCTGTAAGCTTATGTGCTTTAAAAAATGGGTAATTCTAAGAAAGCATGGGTGAAATAACAGAGCTAATTATTTATGCCTGCAAAGGACAGTTAATAAGCTGCAGTGAATAATTACTTCTGCAGAAAGGAAAAAATGTTTGTCCTCTCCAAGGGTTTATGTATCTATGCTGATTACGTGACTACTCAGTTTTGTGGCACCGTAAGAGCAATCCCTTGTCCTGGCAACGTTAACATACACCAAGCGGACAGAATGAACTAACAACTAAATTAAAAGAGCTCAGTAAAAATTCACATTACTCACATTTTCAGTGAGATGTTGCGTAAGTTGTTGCAAAATTGAGGGAGTATCGCCTACAAAGTAAACACTTATCTTCACTGTTTTATTTTTTGTTTTATCATTAAAGTAAGTAAGCATTTGTAAGGGCTCATTTTAATCTTCGATGTTTCGAATTATGTCATCGGCACGCAACATCGCGCAGGTGTTCATGCTCTCTAACTCTGAGCATCGAATCTGAGTATGTGAATTGAGCCTCCAATGGGCCTTCAGAACATATACGTACTGAGTATCTGCCTGCTGGTTTTCACCTCTTTGACTTGAAAACCCATTCATTTAGCCATCTCATAACATCTTAAGAGTTCAACAATTGTTTTCGTAGTTGTATGTAGTGAAATCTCAGAAGCAACATAGTCCCACGAGTCAGTGCACAAATACTTGTGAAAATTTTGCCAAGTATCTAAAAAGGCTTTGGAAAAATTGCCTTTGTAAGTGGTCATCAGAACACCTCCTGCTCTGTGTGTTCTTAACGCATTGTTTCTGATTGATATTCCTGGTAGATAAGTTAATAAAAAGGAATTTCTTAGACCCAAGGTGGAACTGGAGTGGACGGCTTGACACTGCATCACACATTTGCTTCAGGTTTACCTCTCTCCTCATTTTATGTGGTACATCAGATTTTGTAATTGAATGTAGGCATCTTCCACAGGGGATTTCCTCTGGGAAATCTTAGTTTCCTATCCTAACCACCAGCATGGTAGCAGCAGAATCTGTCCTTGGTGTTGCAGTCTCCTTGCTAGCTCGAGGGCAGCACCTCCAATCCCATGAAAGTGAACCGTATGCGTCAATCTGCTTTGCAGCACTGTGCTAAATTCCTTTCTGAAACCCAAAGAGATGAGTACGGTGATAACATACTCTGGTGGATTAGTCTCAGCAGTCATTGCTTAAGATGCCCCTTTATGTCTGCAACACTAATTTCCTACCCTGCTGCACATTCTTTTTCTCTCCTCCCATCTGTTGTCTGCTTTGACTTCTAAGGAAATCAATTTTCAGTCCTTTCCTAGTGCAGTGGTGACTCAGTATTTTGCCAGGGTTTTTTCTTGTGGCTTCTTTTAATTTGTTTAGTATGATCTGCTAGGTCTCTGACACCCATTTTCTAACCTTCTGTGAAGAGTTAGGCTATGGATTTGCTTTTAGAGTGGGCATAGCTCACATCCTGTGAGCTCAAAAGAAACAAATCAGCGTCTCTGATCATTGCAAGCCCACGATTGCAGCATTTGGTGTGGTGCTAACTGAAATTCTTGGTCTTGTGGCACAATCCTGGAAATGCCCAGTTGCACAAGTTGGCTGGGGATGGTTTTAGAACCATGGATTACTCCTACTGCTTCTGAAATGATGACACTTGGAGCCTTTCCTCTAGGTAGTCACTGACAGTCCCCAGCAGCATCTTCATTAAAAAAGGAATGACCTGCCGGCAGGCTAGACCGAGGCAAGAGGCAATGCCCCATTTTTGCAGTCTGATGCACAACAGTACCGAGAAAGTTATTTGCCGTGGTTAACATCACACTTGCCTCTTCTAACCATTTTGTGGTTTACATATTTATTATTTCCCGTGCTGCCATCTGCTTCACAGATTATTTTGATGCACATTTGATTTTATGGAGTTGGTATTCCCCTTGCTCTACTCCTTTTTTTTTTTTACCCTATATTTTCTTTGTCATCTCATTATGAAAGAAAATGGACTATCCTATCGCATAGTAACATCTCTCCATTAAGTCATTTTTACATGTTTGTGGTCTCAACCTCCTCCTCTTTAACCTGTTTAGCAAAGTGTCCTTTTGCTTTGTTCACATACTTGGCAGATTGTGACTGATCAAGTTTTATTTTTATAGTATTCATCTGTCCTTGTTTTTTCGTGCTCTGACTGTACTTCTCTTACTTTGCCAGTTTTGGGCCACCTAGCATGCTGTTAGAATACTAATAATAACTAGTAGTATCTTCTAAATAACAATTCAAATAAGAAAAGCAATCCCTTTCAGAAGAGATTAATTCAATTGTACAAATACATCTATGACCTATAGTTCTTTCAAACCAGCATCATGTACAATGTGTCAGAAATGGATAAAAATAACCCAGCTAATTGCTGTTAAACATTCTCGGTCATTCTGAGGCTTCAGCGACACTACAGCTGCTGCCATGTTTCCCTGTTATTTACAATAGAATTGATTGCTATTAATTTGATATTTATCTTGCTAAGAAAGAACCAATGGTAAATATTGCTAAACATGACATCAAAACGGGAATATAAATGGAAAACTAGAATTTCTTGCCACTTGAAGGTAAAAAGGTGAAAAGGCAGTTCTTGCAGATCTAGTGAACAAACAAATCATGAAGATTTCTTTTCTTGGTGTAAGGAGTCTTGACATGGTGCTACAGAAAGTGCCTTACTGGAGTACGAATTTCTGCACTTCAAGGTGTAGGCACAAGTTTAGAAAAACTTTGCACTATCACAAACCCAGTGTTGCTGATTCAAGTGACAAAACTGTCAACTGCGTCTGGGCCAAAAGCAAGATGAATCTTGAGTCTGTAATGCAGTATCTTTAAGTGTACAAATTCAGCCTGTGGGGAAAAAAATACAATCACATGCTGTTCTTGATAGCACTGCCACGATGAATTAGCCTAATGAAAATTAGGCTCGTTTTGGTTTGCTTCTTTGTTACTCAAGCTTTCCTAGTTGGTTGGGGTTTTTTTCACCTATCTGCTTCCATGCAGGTGGGATATTTGTGGGGTTTGATATGCAGTTGTTTGCAGAACAGCTTGAGGTAGCTTGTAGGAATCCCAGCCCAACTTTAACAGACTATTTTAAAAGCTCTCAAGCTGACAGCTCGAGCAGAAGGACTGTTGGCTGTCATTCCAGAAACTCTGTTTTTAATATTTCTGAATATTAACAGCTGCATCAACTAAAAAATTCAATATCCTAAATTTCGAGCACCATAATGAAGCTGTAGAGCTGGATGAATCATCTTTCTCCAAACTCTGAGATGATACAGATCTTCCCGAAATATTACTGCATGTTGAATATCCTACGCTTTGATGCAAGAGCGTTACACACTTGTACTGGGAAAGGTAATTACTGAGAAACAGTTGTGTGGAGATCCAGGCCCCATGAATTTTCTATTTGCTGGCCAAACACAAAGAAGAAAAGACAGAAAGGAATAAAGTTGTCTGTTATTTTAAAATAGAAAGTGGGTTTTTTTTAGCAAAATAGGTGAATTTGGGTCATTTTTCTAATTTGGTTTGATTTAAAGTACTTAATTTTCATTTCTGGCTTAAAAATAGTATTTATGAAATATGGCTATTTTCCAAAATGTCTGAAATGAAAAATCAATCATTTCATTTTGAAAGAGTTGAAATAAATACTTGAACTCCTTCAATATATTTTCTTTCTTGCCACAGCTCTTTTCTACCCAAATTTATTAAGAGCTTTCTTCTCCCTAAAACTGTTAAGTCAGTTTTCTGCGGGGAAATAACAAAAATACAAATTCATTCACTGTACTCTAAAGCTGCTTCCTGCTGTGAATAACATCACACCAGACATTTTTAATGTTGATTTAACACGTAACCCTGATGACTTGTCAGATCTAAAACAAAGTATCAGGGAACGCGAGCCTCTTATTTAAGAGGTGGGCACAGCAAAATATCTCCAGCCAGAAACAGTGGCATAAACCCCCAGTGTTCTAAAAAAATAAACTGAAAAAACTAAGCAGAGCTCTTAAGGGTTAGTAACACTTCATTTGGAAATGAGCTGGGCTAACAGCTGCTGCGGCTTTATCTTCAAAAGAGTGCTTTAAGTGCATGAGCACAGGAAGAAATTGGAATATGAATTTGTCCGAAACTATTAAACTCTAGGTTATTTTTTTAAAGAAAAGAAAAAAGCCACAACTTGTGAAAACATATAACCTGGAGGGCCTGTCTGTGAAGATCTCTGTGGAGAAGGAAGTGGGATTGCCACAGAGGAATAAGAGACAGCTGCTAGTCAATCCTTGGCTTCACGTTGGGCATTTCAGTTAAAAAAAAAAAATAAAAAAGGGGGGTAAAAGCAAATGAAGTACATGCAAATATCTGCAGGCGGTCTGTTCAGCACTCTGCAACTTGGGCTCTCCCAGAGGACTTAAGGATGGAGGCAGAAGCTGGAAAGAGAAGCTGAATTCTGAAAAGAATGTGACTTTTTTTATTTACTTAATTTCCCCAGTTAGGTTAGTTTTGTTACAGCTTATAGAAGATAAGACGTGGAATATCAGTACATCATTTATTAAATGCTGGGCTCTTTCTGAACTGGGAATTTAGATGAACGGACCAAAACCGCGGTGTTAATAAACTAAACCTAACACATTCAATTCACAGTAATGGTTTTTCAGGCAAAGTGACCTTTCTTCACCATTTAGAGTTCTGAGATTTTCCAGCACTATGTCAAGGCCAAAGATCCATAATACTGAGATTACTTTACTTGCCAGAGATATCCTCTACATAAGCAATTTCCATGTTTTAACTTACATGTATTTACTTTTTAATTTGTATCAGCTGTACCACAGTTTTGTATTTAAGACCAGACCTTATTTACTTTGCACTCCCTGTTTCTTTCATGAAGCATGGCATGCATTATGGGAAATTAAAAAAACGGGGAGAACCTCACAAAAATTAGGGGGCCGGTTAGCTCAGTCGGTTGGAGCGTGGTGCTGATAACACCAAGGTTGCGGGTTCAATCCCCGCTCGGTCCCCATGTGTCGCCTGATCTAGTTGAAAGGCGTCCCTGCCCATGACAGGGAGGTTGGATTAAAATGATCTCTAAGGTCCCTTCCAGCCTAGGCCAATTCTGTGATTCTATGATTCTATGATCTCTCTAACAAAACATTTCCAGAGACTAAGGCACTTATTGAAACATTCCCCAAAAGATTTTCTCCATAGAGTATTCATTCAGAAATCCGGCTGGCTCCAAAGGTTGTCAAGAAACAGAAAAATTCTTTTTTCAGATGGAGAAATTCAGGATTTGTCATTAGGGCCAAAGAGAGACCAAGGCAACATTTTGCCTCTCTTATGGTCTATGCTACAGCCAGTGGTTAGCCTGGGACACAGCTGGGATTTTCAAAGGCAACATTTTTTTATTCCTAAGGAATATAAGCAATCAAATTCTGTTCATTCATCAAATAATATAAAAGCGTTGACTAATACCATTGACGGGCACATCTCTACCCCCCTGCCTGGCCTCTCTTCCTTCTCATTTACGTCTTCTCAGTGTAAAACAGTCTGCATGTTAGAATTTATCCTGCCTGGATAAACCAATAATCCTCACTGGAACGCCAACGATGTTCTTTGAGAGAACTATTTCATTAACAAGCAGTGATTTATAGCCAAAGAACCAGAATGTGATTCAAGCCTAACAACACGCATCTTAGATTATTTCTTCTTCGTTGTTTGCTTTCTAGCGGCCGTGCTGGGACTATTTACTAAACCACTTCATTGCCTCACAGCACCGTGTCCTGGGACACACATCTTTGGGAAGCTGAAACATTCCCAAGTCTTGCTGGACACATTTCAGAGGCCTTCCTGTAAAGAATGTAGCTTGGTATAGAGTATTTATTTCATAATTCTGCTTGTGTTGGAAGCGGACTTGTACAGTTGCGGGAGGCAGATATTAGACATCTAAAGGTGCTGGGTGTTTATCGTTAGGTATATCTTTCTCTCTCGCCTTGCAAGAAAAAAGGACTGAAGAAAAGGACAGTGATGCCTATTATTTAGGCCACTTAAAATCTAGAACCTCCTCTATGGCATGAGGCACACTCTACCACATCAGGCGACAAGGCTGTATTTTGACAAGTGCTTTAAGCCACCTTACACTGGCAGCAGCACCAAAATAAGTTGTTCTTCACCCCTGCTGAGCCACCTCCTCCTGGGATGGCTCACTGGTTTTTGAGCACAGCGTGGACTGGATTAGAGAAATGAGCAAGTTTTGTTCTGGGTTAGCTTTCAAGCTGGTTCGTTTCCCAGTCTAGATTGCCATGTGGCTGCACAAACATTGAAGATATGGGAGAAACTGAGGAATGATGAGTAGACAGGACAGCTTCTTTAAAGATGCCACCATCCCTGTGTTCTTGGTATCCCTTTGACATCAAGTTTTGATGAAACACACACTTCGGTATCTCAGCTTTCCGATGCTGCTTAGAAGTCTGCAGTTCAGTCGTTAAGAAAACAATAAATATAAGATTCAGATACGTCCCTCTCTGGGGCCTGGCATTGCATCAAGGACAGAAAGAAGAAATTCCTGTTTGCCCACAGTTTGCAGGTTTTTGGGTTGTTGTTTTTTTTTCCAGTAACTGAGTAGGGATCACTAAGCATGGGAGACAAACAGAAATCGTCATTCCCTTCAGGCAGGCTGGGAGAAGTGCAAAGGGTTGGGACACCTGGGTTCACTGAAGAGGGGCCAAACCCATTTCTCCCAACTGCTGGAATCCTGCTCTGACCACAAGACACTGGTTGCTCTGAAATGCGAAGACTCTGTTCTCTCTTTTGGACCATGTAAAAACTTCTCAAAAAACACAGGAAGAAAACCACTGATAAGCAGAAATCGTGATCGTACCCTGATTATTAAGGAATGATATGTAGACAGAATGCACAAGCATGTCCTTAAAGAAGAACCTGAAATTTTATTTCCTTTTTTCCAAGCACTAATCATCTAGAGGAGCGTGCACCATTTTCCAGACTCTGCAAATCTGGAAGAGGAGCAGCAAAGGCATCACTGGTCTCTGTCGGCCAGGTTTTGAAAGAAAGCACAAAATAAACTGTAGAGACAGGGAACATGATTCTGTCAGAAGATGAAAGTACCATACATGTCATCAGAACACCTCAGTGGTTGAATGTGGCTTCTAAGCAATATCAGGCTAAAGGAAGTTAAGATGCTACTAGGCCTGTCTGGAGAACAAGGCTCCTTTGCAGGTTGGGTACCTGAAGGACCAGATGTGTATTGAGCAGGATTTTCATCCTGGCAGTTACGATCTGAGCAGCTGAATTCCATTTGCTTCCTTCTTCGGACCTGTTCTAACTTGAAAAAAAAAACCCAAAATACTCTCCCTCTGAAGGGAACGCCATGAGATCCTTACCAGTTACTGTCCAGAAGCTGAGGTATGGTCAAATTGCTTTGGTACCAACAAAAGGTAATAAGCTTATGGCTGTAAATCTTCTTCCAGTTTAACCAGAGTATTTCCTGCTGTAGATGAGTCCTAATCCTACACAGCCAAAAGGGTCGTGGGTTTCTTTTGAAGTTTCCAGTTCAGATTTTTCGGCTCATCAGGAGTTTTTCAGACTCCTTTGGTATCAGTGCAGACTGCTCAGAGAAATCCTGAGAGTTTTAAAGCTTCTTGTACCCTATACTATATTTTACTCCTTGATTTCCCCCTTTTGCTAGTCTCTTCAGAGTTACAAAATCAATACTTTTCCCTTTACCCTGATTCATGTGTAGTTAACATTTTATGTTCACAACACATAGAAATCAGTTAACATATCACCTCTAAGTCACCTCCATTTCTGTTAAGGAACTTGGCCCAGTTCAGCATCTCCAATAATTTCCCTCACCAAACAAGCACAAACACACTGTTCAGCTCAGATCCCAGAGCAGGCCATGTAAGCAGATTGGCGTTGCTGCATTCCCTGGAGTTTAGAGAAATACGGCTCTTTCAGACCAGCAGTGACTTCCCAACGTGACCATGGTTGCTGGAAAACAGCCCGCCACTCTGACATTTAAATCTGAAATCTGATGTACTTAGGTCATAACAGAATCACCTCCTCCTCTCTGGCTACTCCAGCTAAACCTCTCCCTTTTACTCATCTCATTAGTAACCAGCTTTGTGTTTATAAAGCAATAGTAAACAAACTTGACCATTGTTAAGGCAGAAAATAATAATTAAAAAAATCTTGAATACAGGGTCATAGTTTCATCCACTTCTTTTGGAAAACAGATAAGGGCATTTGAAACTGCCATAATAATTACCCCATGGGTAAAACTCCTGCATGAGGTGATTGCTGTCCAAGCAGGATGCAATCCAAGATTCCCTCTCTAGTGCCAATGAAAGCAAAGTTCTGAAAACCTTGATCTGGCTGTCCTTGTGCAGGCCTCCTTGAGTGTGCACGCAGAGCCCAACCAATTTCACTGCCACGCTTCGCTGCTACACAGCTCCTCCTGCTTCTTTCTGAAAGCAGAAGTCCAGCTTCTACTCTTTCTCCAACCGTGTGGCATATTTTGAATTTTTGAGGATTAATTTCTTTAACAGTGCTGATCGACTGCTAGCCATACAAAATACTTCGGCAAATGAGTACAAGTCTGTTTGCAATTTTGACAGTAACGTTTAAAAGATTAGTCAGCTTAGTTTTAAAACAAACCTGAAGGCAGTATGTTTTATTTTTGTCTCGGCCTCGGACATAGGCATTGCCCAAATTTTGTTCATGAATGAAACACATCTATTATGAGTTTCTAAACAGATGGTAAGTCTTGAATTCAATCAGCTGTGTCCAACGGCATGGCTGCAGTCTTGGCTGCGTTGTCTGCTCCTGAGTCCAAGAGTTATTAGTGAAAGGTGCGAGTGGTACTTTCCTTTCATCCACCCTTGCTGAAGCACACACACTTTGTGCCTGCCGTCTGATGAGAAGCCTGGTCTGTCCCAGCAACAGAATCAGCATGGCAAAGTGAGCCGTACCAGCTCTCTCAGGATCCAGAACTCTTTCCTTCAGTTACCTATGTGAAGAAGGATCATTCAGTAACCAAAGCCTTTCACCCTTCCCTTCAAGACGGAGCCAGAGCCTTCTCTTCCTCAGACTGATCATCATGGAAACCGAAGCATTTTTTTTCTCTGAAACAGCTCTTCTCTGAAATGTCTTTAGAAAACGAGTGCCCACTGGCTAACATGGTGAAGTCACTTCACGCCAGTCCACGCTTCATGGCTTCTCCAAGTTGACTCACACACATGCTAAAGCTTTCTTCCTCTTTTGAGGAGATAGATAGGTTTAGATTGGATATTAGGAAAAATTACTGAAAGAGTGGTGAAGCATTGGAACAGGCTGCCCGGCCAGTGGTGGGGTCAGCATCTCTGCAAGTGTTCAAAAAACGTGTAGATGTGGCACTTCGGGACATGGTTTAATGGTCATGGTGGTGTTGGGTTGACGGTTGGACTTGATGATCTTAGAGGTCTCGCTCCCCTCATGCAGATCATGGATAAAAATATAAAATAAATAAGACTGGGCCCCAAAAGCGAGCCCAGGGGGATGCTGCTTGTGACCAGCTGCCACCTGGATTTAACCCGTTCACCATATATACAAACACATAACGTGGTTTAAAACAAACAAAAGAAATACACAAAAGTTAGCACGAGGGAGCCACCTCAGGGAAAATGGGTGCCGCTGAGGGGCGG
>NW_009720618.1:0-12520 GCF_000703405.1 Apaloderma vittatum
ATATGTATTTTTATATATATATATAAAAATAATATTAGAAGCAGTATATGCTGTTGCCTGGTACCTTCATTTTTAAGTAATGTTATTTTCTAAAATTAGAAACTACTATCAATCCTGCAGAAAGATGAATTTTCTTATGGGTGACTCCTTGAGCTCCCTGTGTGTGCACCTCAGTATCTCTTGTGTTAAAACAAACAAAAAAAAAAACCCCAAACCAACAAGAAAACCCAAACAACAAAGAAGAGAGAAATGCTACTCTGTTGCCTTGTAGTTAAAGCTTGGGAAGCTTTAACTATGTTGCTGCCTGCATAGCATGTAGCAATCCTCAAACATCTTGTTCCACAGAAGGTGGGCACAAGCTAGTAGCAATGACGCACCCTTGTTGTCTGTCATGTCTGAAACGTGTAGATAACTTAGAATTTACTCCTCTGTGGAAACTGAAGGGACTGAAGGGGGTGAACTGGTGTCTAAAGATGAATGAAAAGTGAATGGGAAGACTCATACATGGAAGAAATGCACTTGGTCACTGCTATAAAGGCACCAGCCTACATAGTGATTATTATTAAATTATAAGAAGATTTATTACGTGGTTAAATTAAATTTATTAAATGGTTACTAGAAAGCTAGAGCCATAATACAAGGAATCTTTTCTCATTTTTCTGCTTTTGTTTTGAGAGATGCACAGGGCAGGTGCAACTGGTTCAGGAAGGGATTGCTTATCTCTGCAATGAAGGTCAAGATTAGCAACTAACAGAGCCCAACTGGAGAAAGAGAAAGGAGCATTCTCCCCTCTCAGAGGCTTGCAATGTGATGCAAATTGAGGGAGGGCACACACACCGATTTTGAAACTTGTCCTTACCTCACCCAAGTAATGGCAGTACATCAGAAATTTTGCTCAACTTTCATAACCAAATTAGTAGAATTGTGCAAAACTTGTGTAATCTAAGGTTTTGTGATTTAGGCCTGGGTCCTGTAAACATCTACTGAGATTTTCTGGACATGCACTTAGTTTTGGCCAAATATAGGTTGAGCATCTTGATGGTTTGAGGATGAAATAATTGAAAACATTTATGTTTACAGTGATGATTGTGGCTAAAAGACTAAACCAACAGCTCTTGATCTGAACATTCCCAAATTTGGAAGTCTGAAATCCACATCTGGTTAGAATTTTTAGATGGAAAGATTTTATCCTTAAAAAAAAATAATTAAAAAATCACTCATGCTTAAACCTAAACAAACACACAATAAATCCCTCAGGAAAGACGAAATATTGTATGGAGTGGGGTTTTTTGGAAGGAATTGATTTCAGTCCTTGCCACCTTGATGTCCTTAATTTATACAACTAACGTCATATTGCTCAAGTTAAAAAAGAGGACAGTAGATTAAAACAAAGTGTAGATCATGGTTGAGCATACTTTGAAACTTTCTCTTGGACTGTCTTTCAGTGAGAAAATTAAGGGTTAATAATTTACTGTGTCTGCTTTTGATGTATAGATGTAGTTTTCACACACCAAGAACACAATTCTACAAATGCATATGAGTCCCACAGGGCTTGGTGGGATTACTCATGTGTCTGAATGCTTGCAGGCTTGCAGCTCAGTTTTATATGACTTTTTTTTTTTTTTTAATCCTTTTTAAAAATACACAGAAATTAAGCAATTTCCTTTACACAGTGTCTCAGCCAAAGCCTACTGAAGTAATTTAGAAGACTCCCACTGTTTTTAAGCTGGCGTTCAGATCTATCCCATATTCTTTATGGCCTAGTCTACTGGGTGTGCGTATGGGGGTATATAACCATCTTAGCGCTTCTAGAATGGCTATCCTGCTGTAATTTAGTTACTGTAGAATAGGTCACCCATGTTACTAGCAGCCTAATTATTCTAGAACAAAAATACTTTGATTCCAGAAGTGTGTCTGTATGGGGAGCTACTCCGGAATAAAAATTGGTCAATGGCTTCATCTGCAATAGCTATGCTGCTTGATTGCTTTCTATAGGCAATGTGTTTTAAACAGGGGTGAAAGGCAGTAACGCGCATCCCTTTTTACATCAGCATAGCCTGTCTGCTGTGAATTTTTGCTGAGTTTTGGTTATCTTAGTTTATAAAGCAAAATAGAACATCCAGACCCTGAAAACCCAAGTGTAGACAAGCCCTTAGTGTGGATTCAGCCAGACTTCTGATCCTGCAATCACATCTGTGTAGGTGGACCTCTGTGCCTGTGACTTAAGTGGGACTGTCTGTATGTGCAGATACCCACCTACACACATCTGATGGCAGGATCGTGGCCCCACACTAGTAAGAGAGAACAAGTGTTGCCCTTTGTTTAGAGATGAGCACACGGGGAATGTAGGGTATGAGCCAGGCGGTTCAAAGCATTGGATACGTGCTCTCTTTGAAAGCCCTGAACAAACCTACCCACTCTCACATTTTAATGGGAGCCCTATTTATGGAGATCTTGATAAGCACTCTGGAGGAAAAACTTTATCTCTCATTGCCATTTTGCACTAGTACAGATGAAGCAAAATGCTTGGTAAATTAACTCTTTTTGCAGTGTATGTATGGGTCCTGTGAATGGACTTGGAGCAGACTCAGAGGCTGAGATTTTAGTTTCCATGTTTGGAAAACTGTCAAAGCTGCTACATTACTCTTGTCCCTTTAGCTGTTCCTTTAACACCCTAACATTTCTGTTAACATGAATACTAGATAATACACTACACGCATAGAGTATTAATTCCAGACATTTCACAAAACAGTTTTTAGAAATTCACCCACATGGTGATGTGTTAACTTTAAAGCATGCACTTCAGAAATAAAGTGGGAATTTAACAAAAGGAAAAAAAAAGGTATAAAGTGAGACTTAATCAGCCCATTTCTTTGTAGGGCATAAATCCATGCACAAATACGGAATTTTTAGGAGATGAGTTAGTGTTTCTCTGTCTGGATGTGGTGTGTGTTTATTGCATAGAAATAGAACTGGTATTAAGTGGCATGTCCCATGAAAAAATGTCAAAAGAAATTACTTTTAAATAGATTTTTCCTTTGTAATGGAAAAAAACCCCTTTATTTCAATTTTTTGAAGAAACTAATTTTTCAGTAAGTACAAGGATGTATTTTGTTAACCACAAACAGAAAATCAGCCACTTCTCTGTGTTATTTCCCATCTTGATCACTGCTGTGAATGTCTGTCCTAAAGCCTGTTGAGTGTTCTCAGCTCTCATCAATTAAAATAGATATGGAAGCTTATCAGCATGTCACTGGATTGGACTAGAAGAAATCCGGCTGAAGACCTGGTCAGACGTGATGTTCTGGCTGCAATTAATCCAGACCAAAGAGTACTTACCACTGTATTATTTGTCCCTTCTACCTCCACCCAACCTGCCTACAAGAAGCCTACTTGCTGCCTACTTTCTCAGCTTTGCCTCTGTAGTTCTTTCCTTACTCAGTTCTCTAAAAGTTTTCAGTTTGTTGTGGGTTATTTTAGGTTTTTTTTCTTAATGTATTCAGTATATCAGATTGTTTTGGTTTTAGTTGGAAAGTTGTCATTTTCTTTAAAGGGGAAAATTGGGAAGTTGAGATTCCCATCTCAGTGGGATTTACCTCCCATGGGTCCTGGGGTCTGTCGTGGTTTCCTGAGCCAGATTTTCCCCTCTATGTAAAGCCTATTTCCTTAGTGCTGTCTGCATATAGAGGTAAAGATGTTGATTAACCAGCAAAGAAGTTCAGCCTGCAAACTAATTTCATTTTAAAAATAGCAGAGAATCTATTTTTCCATTATAGGGGAATATGGAAAGCAGATGGCAGGAATTTTTGGCAGTGGGAGTTACTTTATTTGTTGGTGGAAAAGGGTTCATTCTGGAGAGAGTACATGGCAGGGGGGAGGCAACACTACTTGATTTGTGCTCTTTGTTGATGCACAGCCATCCCAGATGTATCTTGACCAACAGTGTGGCTTGAAGTGGTTCAGAAAGGATGCCTAGATGAGGTGTGCTGGGCAGCAGCCTGCCTTTTTAGGCTCATCTAAGCAAAAGCCAGCCCGGACCTTGCTCTCTCTAGAGCCTCCATCTCTTTGCATTTCTTTCAGAAGCAGCAGTCCCTTCTCTGTGTAACTCCTGGGGCTGCAGCACCTTGGAGCAATGACCATCCCTACCACAGGCTGGGTGAATATATTCCCTTCCCAACACACCGACTGTATTTCAGAGTCCCTACACATGGCTTGACCATGCAGGAGTGATGGTGAGGAGGAGCTTGGACTCTTCCTTTGGTTTTGCTGCGGGCCAGAGAGGCAAACTTGGAAACATGCTTCACTTGCTTGTGTGCTAATGAGGTGGGTGTAAGATGTCTGACTCCTTTGAAAGATGTTGCATGAAGAAGGCAACATTGCAGCTGACGTGATGTTTTGTGACTGACTGTGTGTGTGCACCTGAAACCTGCCCAAGACTGTCAAAACCTAATTGGCGTAAAAGGGATGTTTTGCTGAGCCCACGCTTTCTCGCAGCCTTAGAGGAAAGTGCACAGACTGAACCCAGCGTAACAAGGGCGGCTGCCTTTTGTTCTTCCATTGGCCGGGCATGCCGTGCAGTTCCATATGCCCGGCTTTATCCCACCTCGGGCTTTGCTGGCACAATCTCTCAACATTTCTAGTACAGGGTTTGCCTTGTGGCTGAGTCCTCTTTGCCTGTGGCTAAGTGGGGATGAAAGGTCTCCTCTCCCTAGTAGCCTGAGCTGTGCTACAAACTTGGTACTGGCACATGGCTCAATTTAGGAGCTGTGTGGATGAGGTGCCATTCCCATCTGCCTATGGGCTGGGTTTCAGGTTGAAATTACCCCCTAGCAGCTTTAACCATCAGGTAGTTCATTGCCATGATGTATTTTGTGATCCCAGCATGGCTTGGGCTGACCTGCTGCCACCCATCTGCTGGCTTGATTGTGCAGAGTTACCATCCGGGGTCGGGAGATCTTTGCTTCAAACATGGGCTCCTCTGCCTCTCCAGCTATTATGCATGTACTCTGTATATTAATGTTCTCTCTATCATGAGCTTCTCAGCATCTGTTCAGCTCCATTTTTATCCTTCCACTAGCTAGCGTGGAGGTGACTGTGCTTTCCAAAAGAGCAGGGAAAGGAGAGGAGGAAGGAAAAGAGCCAAAGCAAACGGGCTTGTGAACTTGGTAGTGCCAAGTGCCACTTTTTTCAGGCCCTCTCTTTTGTACTAAATTTAACTGTTGTGAATGAGCAGGCTTATGGTCAGCAGCAGAGCGTAGTCCATAAACTCTGTTTCCTGGTGATTTCATGTTTTGCTGGGAAGGATGCAGTGAAAGACTTGAGATAGGATTAAGCAATGAGCATGGCCAATGGTGGAACAACTGTAGTGAGAGACAGTGTTATTCTTTCTCTCAGCTTTCTCTGAAGGGAGGTAGCTGTGGCCTGTCACGCAGCAACAGGCTTTTCCTTCAGTGCTGGAGCTGGGTTTTTTTGCCATGCTTTAGTTGTCTCCCACAATTGCCTGGTACTGAACATTTATTGAAGGCTTCATGATCAGATGTTTGTGATTTGACAGAAGTGGCTGACACTGATTTAAAAGGAAATTTGTTGTAATATTTCCACCACAGAGCCACTGATGAGAAAATTACTTGACAAAATTCTGCTTTGACATAGTTGAGAGAGGCTTGATGTCATTATGAGGGCAGCATCTTCTGCATCTTGAGAGTCTATCTGCCCCTGCTGCTAATTCCCCACCTGAAATCTTAATTTACCGTGGGTGACACTAGACACACTTCAGCAGTGGCAAGCTGTGAAGAGAAGTGTTAACAGCCATTGCCATGGTAAGAAGAGTCAAAGTTTGTTTCATCTGTGGTTCAAGTACTTTTAAAGGGACAAAACGATGTTCAAGCTGGTTTCTGCATGAAACTTGAAGAAAATGAGGCCAAAGTTCAGGTAGACTTTGAGGGTTTACAGTGGTGAAGAAGATCTGTTGTGTCAGTATAAGTAAAATTTAACTGAAGACATCATTTCTGTTTTCCTGCAAGATTTCCTCCCCTCGTTGGCTTCAGAGGTCAATGGATAAAGATTTGTATTTCTAAATTCTAGCTGAATCATAGCAGTGAAACAGAATAGGGCATCTTCTGTTTGTACAGTCATCCTTAAAGTGCTTGTGTATCACATGGAATAATCATGTACAGGGGTTTTTTTTTATAGAGCTGAAGTTTTCTGAAGACTGAGATGGCATTTTGGCCCAAGTTTGTATAGATGCAGCAGAGAATCATAACCTCAAGTGCAGTGCAAAAGCAGAGAGGATCCATGTGGCCTTACCCCTTCTGCTCTCAAAAGCTCAGTCAGGCCCTGCTCTTCAACTATCAACGCCTATTTAGACTTTTGCTGTCTACACAAGTGTAGCAAATGGTAGTTAGCATGGACAACTACAGCTTTACGTGTATGTTTAGAAATTAGGCATGGCTCTCTGGGTGCTGATGATTTACCTGGTTTCAACTTGCATTTGCTGTCAGTGTGTAAGCAAACAATGTTGTTTGTGTTTCTTTTTTTCCTCTGAAACAACCGTGTCTGAAATTGAGAGCTAGAAAAAGAGAGAGGCAAATAGTCAAGTGGACACAAATGTTCTTTAATAATACAAACTGGCTGTGTAAATCTGTGTCAGGGAACAAAGCATTTGCACCTGGGATTACCCTCATCACTGTACAAGTTGACTGCCAGGAATTTAGGAATAACCTATGGAAATGGGGAAGGGGTAGGTAAATATTTTAAATGTATACATAATATTTAAAAACACAGATAGTATAGAGTTGGGGAGTGTGCTATGGGGCTTTTTTGTTGTTTTTCAATAGTGGTGTATATTGCATGCCTTAAACAGAATCCTTTAGCAGGAAAAAAAAGCAACTCAAACATCTTAAGATATTGACCACTAAAGGTTTCTCTTCACTGCTCTGGCAACTCCTGTTTCCCCACTCTCTCTTCTGTTTATATGCACATCCTCAACTCCACTAGAGTGTTGCTTGCTCTTTGAGCTTAAGCGGCTGAAACTCCTTATGGCCAGAATTCAAGTTAGGGAAACAGTAGAGAGTGAGCAATCCTATTTACATTAACTCTGCAGCTGCTGATGCAGTCACTGTGTGTAGCTAATCAAATGCCTCTGTTTAACCTGAGGGTCCCTTTTGCTTGGGTTTGAGCCCCCAGTGGCTTCAGGAAAGCCCCTGGACTTTGCTCTGGAGCAAATAAAGAGCACTCATGCGTTCCCTTCTGCTTAGTCTGCTTTGGGATTGTAACTCCTGGTAGCAGGGTAGTAAGTAACAGCAATTAAATCCCTGCAATTGTTTACTAACCCTGAGCTTTGACTGCATAGGAATTTGTGGTCCAATATAAATTGAAATGAAGAGATTACAATTGACTTCCATTAGCTAACAGGATTGTGAAATTTACTAGCTGACACTGGCTTCAGGACAAGTGCTTTGGGTAGTTTGCCTAGGCTCATACACTGATTTTGAGACTGATAGCATGCTGTTATGATTGATGCGGGATGTGTGTAGTGTCTATTCTCATGCATACCAAGATATGTTAGTTTGAATTGATACAGGACAAACCCCCCTCTAGGTGACCTGTAGCATAGCAATGAGTTTTATTGTAAGGTGAACGTTGAGTTGTGTCTCTATAAAGAATAGGAAGCGTCTTTGTCTAAATGGTGTTTAAGATGCAGCTGGTGTTAATGGATCCACGCTGACAAAAAGAAATGTTCCAGTTTTCATTTAATCAGAAGGACTAATTTTGCTAGCTTCTGAGGGTGGAATAAAATCTTTTTCTTTTAGAAAAAGACTGCTTTCTTCATTGAAGGCACCTGTAGGTATTCTGAATAGTGAACACACACATACTTTGGTCTCTGTTCTCTAGGACTTGCTGAGGTATTTGGATTTGTGGTTGCGTTTGAAGTCTGCGCATCTAGTACCCTTAGAGCTTTGTGTTTCCATGGAGGGGGGAAGTGCCCACTACCTTTAATAAAAGAAAATAAATGCTTTTTTTCTGACTTTCATAGGTTTGATAGTTCAAACCTTGAAGGTAAGAGTCTTTGCTGCTTCTACAAACCAGGGAGTTCGTGGTGTTTCTTCCCACTTGCTCTCATGGGTATCTTGCGTTTCCTTACCATACTCATCAATGAAGTCTGATTCTTTTCCACGTTCTCTGATGTATCTGTGATTGTCAGTGTTTCCCATTTTTCTTTTGTCCCTTGTGCTAGAGCATTTGTGCCCCTAACTTCTCACCTGTCTCTTAGTAACAGGCTTCCTCATTCTCTCCCCAAACTAGGAGCTCTGTGTACATCTAATAATCATTTCTGCTGTGCTAAGATTGCTATATGCATCTTCCAACAGGGCTGATGTATTTTTTTTTTAGCTGTTCTGTAATTATAGTTTTAGCTATGGCAAGGGAAATTGTCATGCTGCAATGTATCACAGACTATGTCACCAGCCAGTTACTACAAGTAATAGGAGCAGGTAGTTCTGCTCGCTAAAGGTATCAGTATCTCCATTTCTTACTTTTGCAATTTTCAGTGTTCAGCAAATTGTGTGGATCTCTGTGTCAGTAATGTGTGTGCTTGCTCATAGTTTTTTTTAGGATTAGTTCACGGAACATCAAAGGTTAAGATCTTGCATTTATTTTTACGCACTTGCAGATTGAGTTGAGTTTCAGCACAGGTTCCTGATTCTTACTATAAATTTTGACATCCAGATTAAAGTTGCAATGATGATAGGTGACAATATGCATATATAACATAAGTGTATGTGCACACACATGTGCATGTGTTGAAAGATGGCAGAGCTTTGCCTGAGAGCCTGTCCACTCTTCCACCTACATAAACTAATCCAACAAAAAGTTTTAAGTTTCCACACAAACCAGGCTACTCTGCCTTTAAATGTGTTAGTAGCTTTAGCATTTCCAGTCAGGGACCTTGGGTCATTGTATTTGTGTTACCAAGATTTCAGTCTGGATGGGGATAAGGAGCAGCTTTTGGGGTAAATGTACAAATAAATATATTTTTCTGTGGCAGTTTTATAATTTTAGCACTGGATTAGCAGGCTGAAGGCAAGTGGAGTGGTGCTGGTGGCATGATGAATGCAGTTTGTTCTGTGAATATCATCCTGTTGCGCATATGCCTGCACCTTTCTCTCTAATTCAGATGGGATTTTCCAGGTACGAAGAACCACGCATGCTTTCAGTGGGATGTCTGCATGTCTGAGCTTAAAAGCACTTCGAGGATGCACACTGTAGTAGAGGGGTCTGTGTAGAGTGGCTGCATTACGCCCATGAAGTCTGATCCATGCAAGTTTTAAGCATCCAGGTGCTTATGAGGGATCCTGTGTCACACTGCCATGGATGCGTATGTAGACGCTGCTCTTGAAGCCCTCCACAGTGGCCATGGAGGGAGCTGGACAAGCTTAGACAGCTTACAAGCGTAGGGAGTGGTATTTCTGGGGGGCTTGCAGGGTCAGGAGAGCTGGCTGTGTTCATTTAAGCTGATTTTAAGGGGTCCCAAACAGCTGCCTTTCTAATATAACTGGAACCTGGTGAATGATTTTTTAGCTTGCAGGTGTGAAAGCAGTGGTGCCCCTTCAGTTGTTCAGTGAGCTTGTAAATCCCTCATAAATTGTTTGTAAATTGCTTTGGGATCCTTCTGGCTGTCAGGCAGATCCTGTATAAGCACATCACCCAGCTCTGCTGAGGCAGCCCTGCAAAGCCCAAGCCTTCGGAAGAAAAAAACCAGTTGCCAAAGAAGCAGGTGTGCCAGCTCGAAGTGGCCCATGAGAAGCACCTGTAAGCTTGAACTTTGCCCATTTATTTGCTCAAGGTTTTATCTCATCCTTTATTATACAGCCCAGTGAAAATGAATATTTACCATGTCAGTTAAACCAGGGCCATGTGAGTGGCAGGCGCTGTGTGTGCGAGTTGGCCTCTTGGGTGAGAGTGTGGACGGGAAGGCCGTGCTTTCTGTGCCATCAAAGAAGACAGGGACACCTGAGTAAACAGTGGGCACCCAGGACTGTGTGGGTAGGGTGACTGCTTTGGTACTCTCGATTGATTATTTTTTTTATTTTTTTTCCCCTCATACCTATAGCATTTTTTGTTCTGTGGGGAAATTCTGGCATTAGAATAAGACAAGAGTGTTCTGAATGGAAAGCTAAGCTTGCATGCTGTTTTTCATTTTGCTTCAGGATCTTGAATAGGGATAGCAACATTAATATTGAAACAGAATTTTTTTCTGAATCAAAGACCAAATGTTCCACTTGAGAAGTGTAGCAGCACAGTGTGCTGTTGTGCACGAGATTATTTATTCTGAAAAAAACCCCCAATAATAAACCTCAACATTGAATTGCTATATAGGGTTTGATTTTTAGCAAGATTGTGTGTGTCAAGGGAAATGTTTGCTGTAAAATTTGTTGTCACTTCTGGTCTTCAGATCCCTGGCAGTGGACTTGTAGCCGGGCAGTTGCAACTGATAAATTATTTTTTTTGTCTAGTGTATTGTAGGAGCACAAAGCAGTGCCATTTTCTAGGAGTAGGAGCTGTTTGGTGCTGGAGGTAAGGCATCCATATCCACATACAGCAGCCCAGCCTTGGCTGGGAGTGAGACACCTGTACATCGGGGAAATGGCATGACCTAATATGCAGGGAGCCGAGTAGATTCTCAGAAGTCGTCTGTCTCTCTGTGCCTGGCTCTGCCTGCTTTGAGCAGTTCATTTGACTGTTCTTTTCCTCATTTTAATTGTCCCATAACTTATCTATTTAGATGTTAAACAATGTGAATGTGACTGCCTCTCCCTGTTCAAAACAACTGCTCTGCTTCAACACAGTTGCAATAATGAACATAAACTACCATGGTCTTTGGATATTCAAAATAAATTTAGGAAGATACTGGTTAATTTTTTATTTTTCAGCTGTATTACCAAGGATTGATCTTTGGACCTATATAACCAGACTTTTTCCTTATTTGTTTTCTGTTATTCTACCTTTTGAAGGACTTTGTGCAAAAGAACGCAGCATAAAAATCACACAACCGGTTTGGCAGGTCCTGTATAAACAGGAGAAATGCCAGGAAAAGTCTCAGCTTTTTTTTTTTAAAAAAAGAAAAAAGTAGAGTCCCATTAATTTTCCCCTAACACAAATCTCAGCTGTTGCTATGTGTGAGCAGAACTGTGGGGAAGGACATGTGCTGTAAGAGGCTGGGGGATGTGTGCTAGAAGGAACATGTGTGTCCTCAAATGCTGACAATGTTCCTATTCTTGGGCAGTTGTCCTAGTCACCTTCTTGGCTGTAGGAACGGAAAAAGTGTTTTGTCATGCTTTTTGTAAGCAGGTTTGTTGGGTTTGTTTTGTTTTTCCCCTTCCCCCATCTTCACTGACAGTCTCACAACTCAGCTTGAGTGTTAAACACACCCTGCTTGATTAGATGGGGGTGATTGATGCCCCCCCCTGTTTTACTTTGCCTGTGCCAGCAGAAAGCTGTGCTGATTTTTAAGGCCATTTAGCTGTGAGTTGGGTCCGATAAGGAAACCTGCCCTCCTAACAGGATCTGTGCTGTTTTGTAACCGTGGGAAGGATTGGAGTGCCTCTGTCCTGATTCCTGCGACAGAGGAGGGATGTGTTTCTGGAACGGGTTCGCAGCTCCCTTCCGATGCAGGCCATCTCTGCTACCACTTGTGAGGCAAAAGATTTCAGTCAGTGCTTTGACAAGGAGTAGCATTAGAGATCAGAAGGGCTCACTGGGGAAGGCTGTTAAAATCAATGCTAAAATGCAAAGTTAAATGGTGCATTCTTGGAGCTTTTGAGTGATGTCCATGTCATTTTACTTCTCTCTCGTAGTTTGTTTGGTTTCCTGTGCAGCAACATAGCCTCAGAAACATGGGGGTAGAAGGTCAAAATGGGATTTAGGCAACTTGCTGCTTCTTTCTGCGCTTCTGTTCCTAATTGTAAAACAGGATTCTGAAAGATCGTTGCTTTGGTGCTTCTCTATCTTGACTATTTTGACTTTCAGCTCTTCAGGGCTGTCCTTTGCTTGATATTTGTGGTGCCTTAAACAATGGTCCCGCGGTTCAGTTTGCCTCTGAGTGATGCCACTGTATAAATGTCAAGTCCTAACAGTTGGGTTCAGATCCCAATAGAGTTCTTAGGAGAGAGTATTACTAAGATGTCAAAGTAGGTTTTTGCTCAGTCCCTGTGTTCCTGATGGGCTAATCACATAATCTGCATGTGTTTTGGTCCCTCCACTTGTAAAGGTGAGTGTAATAATGCTTCTCTTCATTACCGAAAAGTAGTGAAAATATTAGAGAAAATATTTGAATAGTGTAATATGAGGACTGTGGCTTCTGTCAGAATGGGCCCAGGACTAGCACTTGACTCTTTTCTTAAAGATGGCTGCAATTTACTCTGTTTCAGCTGGCTCACTTCCCAAACTTGTCACTTGTAGAGTGAGGCAACATTTGGAGCTTGTAAGCAGTCTCTCATGGTAAGGGTGGAGTGGCTTTCCC
>NW_009720618.1:12551-33390 GCF_000703405.1 Apaloderma vittatum
TACCATTTGGTTGTGAACCAGCAATGCTTAGCTGTGAAAACACACCAAAGATAACCAGAATGAAACTTCAGCACTTCTCATGTGCCAGGAGCAACATCGTAACCAATGCTTAGGGATTACTAGGTAAAACAAAATAATAATTTGAGGAAGAAGAAAAAACGATGCAAAGGTTGAAAGGAACAATTAAAACAATTGGGGAACTTAACGAACAGGAAAAGCTACGGCAGAAGGAGAGCAGCTGAATGGAGATTTTTGTGCTTAGCCATCCCAGGACTTGACAGACCTGTGGGCTCAGCATTATCCCGTTGCCTTGTTGGCACAACCAAAGCAATGAGGGCTGCGGTAATACCACAACTTGTTTTGGAGAGTCTGGGAACAGGTTCCTGTCCTTCTCACCATTTCTCTTCAAACCTCTTCTGCAGAGCTTGCTTTCTGCTGCGCTTTGCAGTGTGGCATCTGCAGGCCAGCCCCTACAGCAATGCTATGCAGAGGGTGATCCACTTCTTGTTCCCTTTCCGAGTGCTGGGAGTGCCACTGGAATTTCCAGAGTGAAGGAATAAGGGCTGTGTGGGATGTACCCTGTCACATGAACAGGTTGTACCTGGAAGGCATCTCTTGTTTTCAGAGCAGTTGGGAAAGGATTGCTAATAGCTCTCCTTACACAACAGAGTATTCACCCGCTTAGTTCATTACTTATTAGCTCCAGGCAGGGACATTGCAGATTTGTTAATGGTAATGGCCAAATCATTTGAGTATGCAGCTGTAATGGAGGAGAAAGCATTTAATAAAGAGCCATCACTTGACCCTGTCATTGTCCCTGGAATACAGACCATATTGTTGAATTCTGATTCTGCTCTCTGTCTGTCACCTACCCCTTCTTGAAAGGATGGGAGCTTCAGTGTCTTTTCAAACACATGTGGAAGCTCACCTTTTCTTCTTTTCAATCAAATGTGTTATACCATGCCCAGTTGTTTTTGTACAAACATATTAAAGTTTCCTTAAACTTATGCCACTCCTGATGGTTCTGTGCTGGAAGGACCGTGTTTTAGAGGAAATAAAAGATTTTTGCTGTGCCTCAAGTTATCTCCCAGGTGATTTGTTTACTTTTTTTTCCCCAAATAATATCCTGTCTGTGATGCACTGATCAGTGAAAGGTTCAGTTTCTTCCAGTTTATGTTCTCATATGCATAGACTGCCAACTGAAGGGACCTTCCAAAATCCACTAAAACCTTTTAAAATAAATTGTAAAAAACCAGCCTGATTCTTCTACAGGTTGACATGCATGCAGACTTTATTTCTTCTGATGTAACTCAGCTTCATTCAGTGGTCTCCCATTGCATCTTAATGTTTTAATCACAGCTTCTCCTTAGTTCATCCTTCTGCAATGTGTTTTCTAGATTATCTTCCCTCACCTCTGTTTTTATTTCCTTTTGGCTGTTGAACTGTATCTGTCATAGCTCTCTACGTCTCTGTAGTTCCATTATTCCTTTCTCCTATGCTTGACCTTCTGACTCTTGTAAAATTTGTCTGTCTTGCATATATAGATGTGTGTGTATGATGCAGAATGAAGAGTTTGCGAATGTGCAAGATGCAATATTCTGAGTGAAATCCTACCAGCTGTTTTGTATATGTACTCTCCTTTGTCAGCTAGGGTTTCCTTTTTAGTCACACTGATCTCATGTTGTTCATGTTAAAGTAAGTGACTAGAGTGGGTAAAAGACAGTGGGAGAGGAAGATTGTAATTTGATGTCTCTTCCATATCCAATTTCTGTACAGTAGACAAGGTCAGTGCAAGTATGGTCCTTTTTAGGAACTCCCTCTACATTTAATATGCTGAGAGTCAAATAATCTGAATCCTTCTGATATTTTATAGTGGCAAACATCCATTGCCGCTTATTTCTGTAGTAGCTTATTAGGGCAGTCTTTGCAAATGGGCATTTTATTTGACTGTCTTTTCCTTCGTGTTTAGTTTTCCTGAGTGTATCTGCCCCTTTTTTCACCAACAACCCTTATTATAGCTGTCCTCTTCCTGGGCTGGCCTAGATTCCCTCTGGAAAGTTGCCTTTACCTACTTAGAGGTGTTGTTGAACACGGGGATGTAGCACACTCCCTGCTCTGCTATGTACACTGGGTTCTTTTGCACTACTTGAAACCTTTAGGAGAAGCAACTGTTAAGGTGTAGGCTTAGACCTCATTATGGCACCTCCAGGTTTTTATGGGTATTTTGTATGTCCTTTTTTGCGGAAAGTCTGCCAGAAGTCTGAAGTATGATGAAATGCTGTCATGAGGATGCAATGGTGCCATGTATGCCAATAGTGTTTTGTTTTGCCAGTGAGAAAAATTATAAAGATGTCAGTCTTGCAGGGTTGAACTGTTGTTTCACAGGATAATAAGTAGGTACATCAGTTCTCTGGTCTGAAATGGTCTTGCAGTGCCAGAACTCAAGCCTGCAATCAGGGTTGTCTTCTCAGTGCCTCCAGCAGTGGATAACTTTTCTTTGCAGAGGAGAGACATTCTCATGCTTACCAGAGTAGGCACCTACATGATCACACATAAACAACTTTTTCCCAGTTTGTTGTAGTAGCTGATTTTTGGGTGTGCCTATATTTTCAAGTGGTAACAGATACAAGATAATTATGGCATATCATGATGCAATTATTACCAAACAGGCATATATACACACTATTCACCTTTGGGTTCAAACTGATTTCACGTAGATACGGAGAGAGAGTAAAGTTAAGTGACTGAACTGGAGAAGGTAAAGATTGAAGCCCATATGTGAACTTTACTTCTATTAACATAAATCAAGACCAGAATCATTGTTTTAAAAAAAATCTCTGGAGAGTTTTGCAGATATAGATGGTAGCAATCGAGCCATGCAGTGGGACTGAGAATGGTGACTTCTTAAATTTTTTTAATTGTATTTTTAAAACGTGTATTTCAAAGTGTTGTAGCTCCTCAGGAATTTTATTTCCATTGGTGACTTGAGGATTAAAAGAAGCTATGACTTTTATGTGAATTACTCTCCCTTGATTTTTCCACTACTTAACTGATGGGCATGTAGATAATGTACAGCAGTGAATGAGTTGACCTTGCCCATGTGACAGTTCTGACATGTTGTGGTTCATGCTATGGAAATATTTGATAATCCCCTGTTGTGAAGGATCCTATTCACAGCAATTGTAGCTTTAGTAAAAATGTTCAGAAAGCAACATTCATCCCTTGTAGAAAGACCAGAAATGATGCTAGTCCTGGAATGTGTTTGAATGCATAGTAGCGTTGCAGCTTGCCAGTACAGTGACAGCTCCATAACCAGCCGAGTGAAAACACTTGTTATGCCGTGCCAGCACTGAGGTGCTGCAGTGTAGCTCCGGGATTCTCCTTTCCCAAAACGTGTGAGAGGGCAGCTCCCCGGTACAGCATGTTTCCCCGTAGTTTTCCCATTTCAGTTTCATGGCCTCCAGAAATTTTGCACTGAAACGAGTGCATGACTCCAGTCACGGGTGTTCAGGGTGTGAATTCCCACGCATACAGGCAGGGTTGTACAACCACCATATGTTACAGAGATGAGGCTCCCCAGCACTCCCTGTTTTAGAAAAGAGAGCGCAAAAAAGATGTAGTGAAATATCTGTGATGTGTGGATATCTAAGCCTGGAAAGTCTTTTTCTCTTTTGCTCTCCCTCCTTCCCTGCTGCTTAGTCACTGGCCACAGTATTGCAAAACCTCACATGTGGGGGTTTTTGGGGTGTTTTTTTTTTCCTTGTTGTTTTTTTTTGTTCCGGGTTTTTTTTTGCAGCTGAGCAATAAACTCTCTCTCTTGAACCTTCTGTGGTGCTTTGTGCTAAGTTAAACGTGCTGACAGAATCATGACATAGGTGCAAAAGAGATTGTCCTGAGGATCAGAGCAGTGGCCCACCTTTCTCCCTGCCTTGCTTAATCAGAGGTCAGTAACAAGTTCTTCAGAGGAATGTTGCGGTGACAACCCCATAACGCCAATTTTGGAGTTGCATGTGAAAAGGAGCTGGGGGCAGTTACTTAACATCAGGCAGCTGAATCCCTGGTTGACTTCTGCCTTAAAGTAGCAGATTGGATGGGCCAAGTCCCAGCTTTACTGCCTCTTCTTGGAGCCCTGCTGCAGAAGGGTGGGTAGAAGAATCTCCCAATTAATATAGATAAGGCTTTACTGCCTTTTTAAAGTGCGGTGATTCCATTTCCAAATTCTGAACCAGAATCTGTCTCCCTGCTACCTACTTGGGATATGTATGGATAACATAATTATTCATATAAATGAATATTACTTTCATGAATATTACTAAGCTTTTTGACGTAGTGTTATCTCAGTTTTACCTGATACTATCTTCCCACAGCCTGTTTCTACTCTGTGTTCCTCCACATTTGCAGTGATCTCAGCTAGTTTTGTGCTTCATTTATATTTGCTAATTTGAGATATTTTGCGGTGCTTAGACAATGCAACCGTATCATAGCGTTTTCAACAACAACATGACCTCTGCAAGCTGCTTTTTCACAACACTTGAGCACATCAATGTTGCAGTCTGTACGATTTTAATTTAATTAGAACAGTGGCTGTAATAATTTTTGGGAGAAGCATGAACTTCCCAACTGTCTCCTTTCCCCTTCCCTTTCATGGTGAACTGTTGCACCTCTGTGTTTGTTTTTTATTTGCTTGAGTAAAGATTGAGATATGAAAGGGTATCCTGCCCCTGTTCTGGGAGGTTTGTTAGAGACAGGCTAAAGGGAGGAGGCAGGGAGGAACTGAACTTCACAGAATCACTAAGGTCACCGAGACAATCTCTGCTCTCTGTGAGCAGGAAATGAGATGTTAATCTTTTCCCAGTGCTGCTTTGCATAAGGTCCATTCCAGAGAGCTGTGTTTGTTTTAATTTCTCTAATTACTGATGGTGTGCTGATTATGCGGCTATAGATTTGACGTGAATTGCTATATTAATGGGATCAAAAATGAGGAGAAGTCTGCCATGGAAATTAAGAAGACGACAGTAACTGGGGGAAGGGAGGGAAGCACAGAGTTTAATTCATGCCCTGATACTGCAGAGCTCTACTTTGCTTGCTCTGGAGCTTGATCCTTTGTCCCTGGCAGAAGTTGAACTGTGCAAGCTATAACATTGACCAAAATCCCAGAATGTTTTAATTGTGTACCTGGTGCCATACAGTCTCTTGGGGGCTTCAATTTCCCCTCACCCCCTCACTATGTTAAACCCTGTAACTCATCTCATAGTGGTCTCTTGGAGTTTTGTATCCAGCTATAGCGTTTTCATGCGAAACAATGCGAACACTGCCTATGTCTTCCCTTTCCTCTTCCCCACACTTGCTTCCCTAATGATTAACTTACTTGCATCTGCTGCTGTCCTCCCCTGTGCTACTGTGGCTGGGGTGCTGATGTTGCGCTGCTGAGTGCCCAGATGTGCAAAGCCTTCTGAATCTTTCCTGCAAACACCTCATTCCCTCCACAACAATTTTCTCTAAGGCTGTTTTGTCCCTTCTACCATACCTAAGATTCTTCTCCTAGGATGATCTGCAGTAATAAAAATAGACACCCCCCAGGCTCTCACCAGCTCCTGGTCCCTTGATTTGTCTTCCACGTTCCCTGCCTCAGTGTGCTTGCTGAGAAAAATAGGAGCCCTGGTACCGTGCCCTTGCAGGGCTGAACATCCTCTGTGATTTGGGGTATGCAGAGGTGTGTCCAGAACACCATCTTTCACACACAAAATTACAACCATGTTTCAAACCTGAATTTACACAAACCAAGGGTATGTTACTCAGGGGATTTTAAGCCTAGGGCTTCCCCGGAAATCTAATAGGGCGCCAGAACATCTTCACACCTGCTAGTGTTGTGTTTTCTGAGTTCGCATTCCACAGGTGAGGAGTGTGAGCAGGGTGATGGGATGATAACCCAAAATGCTGGAAGCTTCCCTTAAAGCAGCATCCTGCTACCACTGTGCTGTAACTAAGTAAAGACAGCCGGTGAGGACATGACAGGTAACTTTCTTCTCTTCACTTCTAACTGTTGGCTTCTCGATAGTTACGGGAGCTGAAATTGCTGCATCTCCACCTTGCGGTAACGTCTGCTGCTCTGGGGAGCAGGGGCAGGCTAGGCTGTTTGGAGAAGTGAAGGTGAACAGCAAATGCAACAAGACAGGCACGGAATGGCACACGGACACCAGCAGCCTGAGGGGCAAATGCGTGTCAGCTTTCACTGTTGGTTAATTTCACCCTGTGTAGTATCATTACATGCAGTTTAGGAGTAAATTTTTACACAGTGGTAAGTCAGCTGCCTTTTCTGTCCTGTGCAGGTTATTTGCAGACCACACTGGCTGTTTTGATTTCCTGAAAACTGCTGCATAGGTACTACATTTCTTTGCTTTATCAATTAAAATAAGTCATTTTAGTATACCACCTATC
This sequence comes from Apaloderma vittatum, assembly GCF_000703405.1. NCBI lineage: Eukaryota > Metazoa > Chordata > Aves > Trogoniformes > Trogonidae > Apaloderma > Apaloderma vittatum. The sequence goes on from NW_009720618.1 coordinate 18,990, forward strand.
CAACTACTGATGTAGTCACGTCACTGGGACAACCTGAGGGCTCACTTAGCAGGCTTTCTTACGTGCTTTATTTTCATTTCTGCAAAAACGTGTATGTCCTTTGTGCCTGCCATCCGAATGAAGCTAGTAAAAGAATGCAGACTATCAGGCTGCAAGCTGTAGAACATTCATGATTAAGGCTGCTATTCTGGAGTTTAGAAGAGTAATTTTAGCAAAAGTGTGAAGCTGTTTTTACTTGCAGCCTCACTCATCCTCAACTGTTAGACATTTTTTAAAAAGTGACTGCAAGTTTAATTTTACAATTCTGAAATTGTTTCATTATTATTATTTTAGCAGTATGAATTATTTGTGTTCCTCACAGAATTTTCTGACAGGTAGATTTTGTCTATAAATGATCCACCTCAATTCTTTAAACTGAAATCAGTGTGTTCTTTGATGGCTTTCAGAGTCTAGTCAAGTGTTATGTACAGTCCTACTAGGTAGTCATGATTAATATAGCTTTTGAGTTACCTTCTTTTTTTGGACAGGATGTTTTGATCTAAGGCTTTCTCTGCACTTGGATATTTAGTACTTCTTACTTTTCTAGTACAAAGAGAACAAAACCTTAGCTTGTCTTGATTCCTAACCATGTGTTTCAGTCTGTCTCTGCTAGATGGGGCAGGTGAAAGCACCGACCCACTCTTGGCAGACCTGGCTAGTTGTCTACGTGGCACTGTTGGAGCACCAGCCACTAGAGTAAATCGGAGGGTCCCCATAAAGGTTGACTTACTGCATCTCTTCAATTATTGTAGTCAAGGTGAAGTTTCATGGTGCAACTTTCCTGACTCACTCTGAGCTGAAGGAGCTTTTCGAAAATGATGAGAGCAAGCAATATGCCAGCTGTTTTATCCGCCTCATTTGGCTACTGGCAAAATACTAGGTAGCTGCTATTTTGAAGTTGCTTGTAAATGGAAGTTGTTTGAGGCTGAGCGTTTGGTCATTTGTGGGTTTAAATATTTATAGAGTCCCCTGGCAGGTGGTGAATATGGAATGTGGTAATGCCAAGCTCTTTCCTAGCACTCATCACCAATAATCTCAAAGGACCACACCAAATACGCATTGATTTAGTCTCATTTACCAGTACAGTAAGCTTCAGCAAGGTTGTTTGCTCAAGTACACGCAAGGTTCATGCTGGTTCTGCTACCAGCACTACTTATCCTTCCTCTCCTGAAGCTGTTGCTTCAACAACCCTACCATCAAACCATCTATTCTTGGCCTTAATGCAAAGGGCAGTATCAAACTGACTGGTTAGGAAACCTTTCAGAAAATTTTCTAGTAGCAGAGTATCTGGTCATATAACCTTAGAAGCACAAGATACCAGCCGTAATTTTGTTTGATGGATCCCACAGGGAGAAGCACCAGCCTGTTCTGGAGTTGTGGGGTTTAAAGCAAATGTATTCAGTGGTGTGAGCACAACAGGTACGTCCTGGAAGTGTGACTCTAAAAAGCCTCAAAAAGCCTAGGGGAGCAAATGTGACCTTGTGCGTTCCCGTGTCTGTGTAGGCCAGGAGTTGCGTGCAGCTGAAGCACAGAGCTACGGTAGGTTGCAGAACTGGACTGGTGTTTGCAATTCTGTGTCCAGCCATGTTACTGACTCATGCTGCGAACAGGGATGAGGCTCATTTTTCCACAAGCTTAGTGCCTTGACCTCCTTGTGACATTACTCTTCCACACCTTTGGAAATCTGGCCAAGACAGTTACAAGGGCTACTCTTTCAGGATGCACTTGTTAAATGTATTACCCTTGAGAGGCACATGCTGGCCTTTTTTAAGACAGCTTAATTCTGAAATTAGTTAGCTCATTTGAGCTTTGCTATTTCTGTAACTCAGGTCTGTGGGTCTAATAAAAAGGAAAAGACTTACCTAATGTGTGTAAGTTGCTTTGATATTCAGGTTAAAGGTGCTGGAAACAAATGCAGGATTATTAAGAGAGAGCATTTCAAAGGCACTAATAGGAGTCCTATAGCTAACTCCCCTTTGCCTTGTAAAATGTGTTCTGCAAATATTACCAATTCACACAATACTGTGGATGTTCGAGGTCTATGGAAAAAATTACTTGGCATTTCCATAACTTCTTTGTGGTTACTGTCCTGTTCTTATGAACGCTAGGAAACAATGAATCAAATGTATTTATTTCTAACTGTAAAACTCAATGTAACTGGCTTGGTATAGCTCAGGTTACCGTAAGCCTTTAGGAGGCTGATCAGAGCAGAAAGGCAGCAGGTACTGGAAGTGTAATGTCTTAGTTTGATAGAGCATCTCCTGGGTGTTGAGGGAAGTGCATGAAGTTCTGGATTTAATTTTGTCTTCTGCTTGTGCTTTCCTCCTGCTGCTGACCAGTGAGAAGGCCCTTTGAAGCTGCTTAGCCCTTGTCTTTGCAGCAGTGATTCAATATTTCTCTGAGCATGAAATGGGCCCTGAGATTGGATCGTACCCGGTATTCTTTGGGAGGAAAGAAAGGACTTCAGGTCTCCCGTGTATCCTCTAGTGGCAGTTTGCAGAGGCAGGTATCTGTGTGGCTATGCTTTACAAGCTTTCCTCTTTTTATAAATATCTCATTCAATAAACAAAACAAGCAGCTGCAGTGTGGTTCAATTATCTGAGCTGTGTATCGCAGCAGGAAATGCTAAGAAGTGGCTGGTCTGGTTGCGAATGACTCTTATGAGCACCAGTGGTGAGAAGGTGCAAATGGGCAGTGAGACTGTAGAATGGGTTTAGAGAGCTGCGCCTTATGGGAATGGGAAGCACAGAGTCAGCTGTTTTGGGCCAGGGACGGAGTTGCATAAGTTAAAAGGATAATAACATTTTTTAGCTCCACAGGTGCGTCTTTTACCACATCTAAATGCACATCCCTGTTTGTTAACTAAGAAAAACTAAATTCATATGAGCTAATGGATTGCTGTTGCCTGGACAGTGATGAGTAGAAAGAAACTGAGTAGACACAGTAAGATGTTAAAATGACCTTGTGGGAGACTTGAGCCTGAGATTGAACAATCTCTGTTTAAAAAGTACTGAGATGTAAGCCATGGAGGCTGTACTCACAGAAATAACATAGTAATGGTAGAATGAACCTGGCCTGTCTTCCCACTCTGTCTAAAACCAGAGTATTTTTTCTTAACATGCTGTCAGTCTTCTCTGCCATGACTGTAAGTAGTGGTGGCTGTAATATGGTGTGGGACTCCAAATACTGAGGTGAGATGTCTGATTCTGCATGAGCTCCCGAGCAGCAAACTCTTACCAGGACCTCTTGTCAGAGTGAACTAGGCTTGCTTTGATGTGGTGGCTCAGAGATGCAAGACTTCCTAGATGCTCCCTGTCCCATTTCTTTTTGGGCTTATTACCTAGTGTGCCTAAAGTTTTCTGCTTTGATACACTTAGTTGTGATTTACTCATGCTCTTACAAACCTCTCCTTCCCTTTGGTGATGAGGGTGCTATGTTCTGCAGGTGCCTCCCTCACCCTCAGTCTAGTTCCCTGCCACATGGCTGTGATAATGTTGTTGTTCATAATGGAAGTAATTTCTCTTGCTGATGCACCACATTTGTCTTTTCCATTTGCCAGCGATCAAGGTCAGAGTGCGGAGCTATGCACGTACTCTCCTGCAAATGCTCAGAAACTAAGGTAGCTCCTTTTGCTTCTGTACTTCTATGGATGTAAGTCCGTGCTGTTTGCACTGCCGTCATTAAATGTCAGCAGCACGATTTTAGAGAATAATGCACATTGTCTTCCAGGAAGCATATGATAATGATTTTTTTGTACTCCTGTAAAATTGTGGCTGTGTTTATTTACAAAGAGTATAATTTGTGCTGTGATTGGAGTACAGGCTTAGGATATGGAAGAATTTTCCCATCAGATCAGATGAAATTTCAGCCTTAAATTTCTTGGCAGACATTTGCAGAAATAAAAACCTAACAGTGACAATTATGGAACTAATGCAACATTCACAAATTGCCCTTTAGCTCTGTTTGACTGTCCTTGTGTAGCTGCGTTCAGTATGCTGACTTATTTGGTTGCAAGTTAAACTACTTTAGGCAAGAAGAAAAAAAACTACTGTGTTACTTGTTGGTAAATAGAGCAGTTTTTAGTAATGTAGTATTCTGCAGCAAAGACAAAACTAATTGCTTAATGTCTTTAAAATGCTATGAAGGTGTTAAATACTTAATAAACGTTCTCAGATTGTGACTGACTTGTTAGCGTAAGATCAAGTGGTTTTGGCACTTTCTGTAACAGTCCTCATGATTGTATCATGGAGTTACCGTCAAATTTTCACTGACATAAAACCCTGCGAGTCTCTCGCCAGTTGTATGCCACTTCCCTTTCCTCCCATGACAAATTTCTGAGAAGACCCTTGGAAACTTCATGGACCTTTTTGAAAATTACAACTGTTGCCCTAAAAGCCGTTCAGGCCCCGGCAGCAGCACCGGGCAGCACCCCACCCGTGAGCGTGCTGTGAGCCCGGGTGCATCTCTAGTCCTGCTTGCCCCCATCACGCACACATGCACGCTTCCTTCCTTCTGCCCACTGCCCTCCCCTGCCTTGGTTTCACACCTCTGTTCCAAAGTTCACATTGTCCTCTCTCTTTCTTTCTCCCCCCCACCCTGCTTTCTTTTTAACAGCAGGAAAGAATTTCGTACACACCTCCAGTGAGCCCTGTATCGAGTTACGCTTCCTCGACACCACTACATGTTCCAGTGCCTCGAGCCATCAGGATGGAGGAAGAGACGATCAGACTGCCGGCACACCTGCGTGAGTGTCAGCGCCGAGGCTTCTTACCTGTCTTGGTTTGAGGAAGGTGTGGGGCAGGGCGAGAAGGTGTTTCTGTTTTTATGGAAGAGAGCACAAGCCCCCTGGCTTTAGACTTTTTTTGTTTTCTTTTTTTTGTTTTGTTTTGGTTTTGGTTTTTTTTTTAAAGCCCTAGCTGGTTAGATTTTTCTAAATATCTTTCTAACCAATGGAAATTACTCTTCTTCAGTATGTTACATCCCCTTCCTCCCCATCCCCTGCACCTCCTATCAAGGATTTGGCTTATTTCTCAGGACAGACCCTAGCATGGAGATTTTATTTTGACAGGAAGTGCTGTGTTTTCTTCCACCGTGTAGAAATTGCTCAGTGATGTGCTGTGACACAAGGTCAAGAGTTTCACAAACTGTGGCAAGTGGAGTGCATTCATGTTATGAGTATTTTTCAGGCTGTTATGGGTCTCAATATTAAATACTCCTGGTGCCCAGATTCTCTGCTGCAGAGCATGTGCTGACAGAGGCGGTGGGAAAGGAGGAAGAATGAGCTTAGCTGTGCACAAAAGGATGCTGCAAAGGAGGAAGGGCATATCACTGACATTGGAACAAAAACTGGAGCTGGGGGCAAGGCGAGAGCCAGGCACTTCCTTGCTGTGATGATTTAATGTTTGAGGAATAGGAAAGGCCAAGGAAATAGGAAAGGCTGTTGGACAGCAAGAGGTGAATTAGTGAGATAGGACAGGGACAAGAGTGGAATTTTCCTTTTTGGAGGGGAAGCAGTTCTCATGTAAATCAAGAGGGTTTAAGTAAACTTTTGTCAGGTGTTACGTTCTTGAGCCGAGCAACAGGGACAGAAGCAAATGTAACTTTGTGCGTTGCCCTCTGACAAATGGGTTCAGGATTTCTGTGGGGAGGGGGAAGTCCACATTTATCATAAGACACTCTCATTCCTGTCCTCAGCTGTCTTCCAGGCACACTCCTTTTTGGGATGCAAACTGTGCTCCCTGTGCTTCTGTAATCTGTAATCCCTTCTTGCTCCCTTGCTGGCTACCAAGTTGCTCTGCCTCAAGGTCACTTGTTGCCCATGCCCTGTTGTGCACAGTCCTGTTTTTGCCTGCTGCTGCCTTTTACTCTCTTCTGCCTCTGCTGCAGCATATCCCAGAGTGTCCCTTTTCTGTGCTTTCTGACAGGAATGGGAGCTGGTGCTGCAGCATTTCTGAGTCTGATTGCTGCCCAAGTATCCGCAGGCTCCCAGACCCTGCTTGCCTGTGTGTCTGGCTGCTGGCCTGTTTCCCCAGCCTGAGAAGGACTTGCTGCTGCACTTAAAGGACATTTCTACAATTTGTCCAAAATGAAACACAAAAAACCAAACACAGCAACAGTTCTCCAGCAGTTGTTTTCTCCGCTGGCACTTGTAATCCCTGAGACTTTTTTTTCTTTTTTTTTTTTTTTTTTTTTAACCCCATTCTCCTTGCATTAATTGTTACTATTCTGCTGTGGGAGCTACTGTGTGTCCTCTCCGCAGCTGGGACCATGGCTGGCTTTCCAATTACTTCTTGCCTTCTCCACTGGGTGTGGCAGATGCACAAGGCAGGAAGGCAGAGACCCTTGATACTGAAAGGGGTGAAAGGGGTGGGGCACTGCATTTACTACCTGCTTCCTTCCTTCCCATCAGTTAGCCAGTGTGCTAAGTAGTGTGAATCTCACAAGGCTTTCTTTTGGTAAAATCTTCATAGGTGCAATCCAACCTTTCACCTTGATTTTTGTTTTGATTTTTCTTTTCTTTTGATTAGCACATTTTTAGACTTCCAAGGACGCTTCTTTCCCATTAGTATTTCCACACCAGTCTGACTTGTTGTAGTGTAAAAACACAGATGATTAATCATTAAATATCCATGGAATAGTCTTCCACGAAGTTAGTGTCTCAGGACATAAACAACATGGAGCATATTTACATAGCCTTGTGAGTTATAGTCCTTGGCAGTATAGTATTTCATAGCTCAGTATGGAGTCAATGTTGACCCAAACACTGTCACCAACCAACTGACCCAAACACTCTTAGAACCACTGTTTAAAGTATATGGATTCATAGCTAGGCCAGAAGAAACCATTATGAATTCCTAAAATGATCTCTGGTATAACCTGAGTTACAGAACTCAGGTTATACCAGTAACTCTTGTGTTTAGGTCCAGTAAGCGTTGGAACTACAGCATGTTACACCGAAAGACTTCTGCAATGCTTGTAAAGACTTCAGTGATGGGGAGGATATAAGGTCTCTAGATGTTCTTTCAATGCTTAATTATCCTCCTTATTTGCTTTTTTTTTTTAAGTGCCCTATTTATAGTTTGAATTAGTCAAGCTTCAGTTTCCAACTATTAAATCTCATTATCTCCTTTCCTGCTAAATATTGTCAAAAGACTACTCCTGATATAGGTGCTTTTAGATAAAGGAACTTCTTAACCTTTTCTTAGCTAAACTGGATAGGAAGAGACATTCTTAAGTCAATTTTCCTGTAAACCTTCCAGATTTCAAATTCTGTTTGTATCATCTATGTGAACTGTTTCCTGCTTAAGACATCCTTCTTAAAGTGAGGACAACAGAACTGAGGATCATGTTCTGCGAGTAGTCTTCCTAATACCAGGCATAGAAATAACTAAGTGCCTTCTGGATCTTGGGTCATGAGGTTTAAGAGGTATTAATGTGGGATTTTGCAATCCTGCATGGACTCCTCTTATTTCATTTTGGTTTTTTAGAGATGCTTCTGAGAGATAGCTTTGACCCAAATCAAAACTGCCTTAGAAGCCAGGTGAAATAGCTATTTTCTAGTTTAGACTGTGGTACTGTGTGCGAAGATTGCGTTTAGATGTGCAAAGTCTGAGGTTTTTCTAGGTCTGAGGTTTTGTTTGGTTCCAGCCTTATTGTTGTTTGATGCATAATAACCTCTTTCAACCCCTCACTCTTACCAGTGAAACAGGGAGGTATGGTAAATTTCTCCAGTCATACAGAGAGCTGATAGCTTGTCTGACCTCCAGTCATTCTCTGTTTCCGTGATATTCTGATGGCATTTACCAAAATAAAGGCAGAGACCAGTCCTAACCCTCACATCTTCATTTCTGCCAGTTTGCAAGTTCAAGAGCTATGCTACAGGTGCAGCTGGAAACAGCAGTTGGCCCAAGCAGCAACAGAACTAGAGACAAATGTTTCAGATGGAAAATGAAGTGCGTTCTGTGGATTCAGACAGTGTTTTCTGCCTTCCTATTAGAAATTCCACTATTTCTAATGTTCTCTGAAGGCACTAACAGCCAGTAGTATCAGGACAATTAGTAGAGCAATTTCGTTTGGTGCAGTAGATTATTTCTTACTGTTTGGTGAGCAAATGGGTCTCAGCTACGCTGAGTTGATTTGATCCAGAGACTGGAAAATGGAAAAGTGCAAAGTTTAGCAGCGTGGAATGCAGATGTCTCTTCTACACACATGCTGAGGGGAACTCCTTCTCTTTGGTCAACACAGCTAGAAATATCTAAACACCTTTTTCTGGAGTTGATGTGAAGGCACTTTCCCCTTCTCATACAGCCTTTCTTGTTTTAATTAGCTGCTTTCTTTGCAGCCTACTCTATTCCTGTAGTATAGAAGTATGATGTAATTGGTCTTATCTTTAAAGCTCTGGGACAGTGAAAATCATTTTCTGATAATACATGTTTTTCTCTGATGCTACTTTGTAAGGGACTTTTGACGCATACTTGTTTGCCTAACATCCACTTCTTACCTAGTAACTGACTATTGGTGACATTGTAAGCAAACTGTCAGCAGGGAGCTGAAGAATATGTTTCCCCTATTGTAGGTAGGTTGTCAGCAAGGACTGTGATCTCCAGTTTACTCTTTGTCACTGGTATGTATGCTGTAGTATCTCTGCAGCCTATCTGATCTCTGCTACGCTGCACTCATGTCAGAGAGAAGGAGTGTTTAGAAAATGGAGATATTTACCAAGGATTCAAGAGAAGCAAGTTCACCTCTAGCTCAAGGCTCTGCCTTCTGTGACCTTGGACATCTTATTTTAGTTTCCCCCACTGTAAGATGGAAAAAAAAACCCATGAGTGGAAAGACTCTTAAAAGTTTTGAAAATTAGTACAGTGAATGCCCAGATATTGTGATAATGAAGAATGCTGAGATAGGTGGAAGTCCTCTAAAACTATTTGCATACTCCTTATCTCTGAGATGGCTTACTCTCTATTACCATGGAGAGAAAGTTAGTTCCTTTTTTATTGTAAAAAGTTTTTTATTAAAACCAAATCTTTTTGTCTTGTATGGTACAATGTCATTAGTTACTCATTTTGTACTGTGGCCAATACCTTGTGGTAAAAAGTTCTTGGAACTAGATAGAGGATACAGCATTTAAGAGATGGACATGGGAACCCTTCCCTGTGTCTATTAATATGCTCTGAATCAGAGAGAAAATAGCTTTTTCCTTTCTCGTAATACGCAAGATGAAAATAAGGTGGTTTGCCATCTACAACAGCAGCTGTAAATATGTGCTAAAGGCTTTATGGTTTTCTTCATCTCCTTTAGCATAAAACTTCTTCAACAAGAGACACAGAAATACCAGTGCTGAAGAAGCACTTGTTGCATGCTCTAATCCCTTTTCTGTCTATTTGTACAGTCTGATTTTTATCTCTGAAGGGCATCTTCCCTTGAGAACATGTGTGTGTTTGTTTAGGGAGATGGACCTCATGGGCAAAGATTTCTCGGTGTTTTCTATTGATACAACCATGAATAAGAGTTCATTTCTTCCTCTGAACTAATTACTCTTTAGAGTTGGCATCCTTTATATGCCTGCAGCCCATTGTCATAGCAAGGCACACTGCACATACTTTTCTGTACACAGGAAGCAATTATTCTTGGCAGCAACTATTTTTTCTTGCTGTTCCTTTTTTTTGAACCCCAACAGCCTGCACCAATGTTCAGAGTAAAATGCCACACTCTAGCTGTTAGGGTACATACAGCACCTCACAGGGGAGAGCTTCTGCATTGGGACTGCTGTGGTGGTGTTCTCTTGACTATATGCACTTTTTGGGAGGTTGTCATGGTAGAGAAAGCTAAAGATCTATTTGTAAAACTGTTTGAGTACTCTTTGTTTCAAAGGTAGGCTTGAGTTCTGGTCTTTGGTTTTCCAGTGTGCGATGTGTTAAAGGCTACAGCTGATTTTGATGAACTTCAGAGTGTGCAGACCTGCTCACACAGAGCTATTGAGATCAAGGGTTTTTTATATTTCAGTATTTCTATATCCCTTGTAATTACTGTCTATTCTACTGCCCTCATTAAGGAGGACAGAAGGGAAATTTGTTTAGCTTTCTGTAATGATTATATTAAAGCTCTTACGATTTTAGCAAGTGTTTCATAGGAATCTTTCTGCATGCCTCTTTATTTGGTATTTGATACTCTGATTTGGTGGGGACCTGTCTGGTGGCTCTGTACTGGTTCAACATCTTTGTGACCCTAACTGTACCACATTCTGCAAAAAAGCCCTCTGTAAATCCTCCAACTGTGACATGAGTACTAGGGTAGGCCAGACAGCTGGACAGTTTTCTTTAAACTAAGGCACTTATCAGACCTGAAAGCAGTTTATTATGAGTTTCTTTCTCATGATTACACATTGTTGCTTATATGCATCGTTTGTGTTTTAAGGGCACCAGTTTTCTTTCTTTTTTTTTTTCTTTAGGAATGCAGGAAACAATTAAGAGAAGGAGGAGGAAACAAACAACACTGTCAGGGTTGCCAAGGATCCATTTTTTCTGTAGAGTGTCTATTAATTATGCTGCTTCTTTTATTAATCCTTTGGCACCTGTTAATTATTCTACAATTTTGGCTAGCAGCTGGAAAGCCACTTTGAAGCATTAAGCATATTGTTATTTAGTTACTAGAATATTCAATGCATTGAACTGAAAGTATGTAGTGAGACAAGGAAAAAAGCCCTTCACCCTAAGCCACATTTAGAGCAGCAAGCAATAAAAATATTTGCTTTGGAAGGATCTTTGTGGAACAAAACTAACTGACGCACATACAGGGAAAATAAAATAAAAGCTGCATAAGACAAAGGGACTGTGAGAGGTGGCCAGAATGTCAAATAAATGACTTTGAGATTAATCCTGGTCCCACTGAAATGAGTCCTTAAGTTCCCACTGACTTCAGTGGGATCTGAACTGGCCTCTTTCTCACATGATTGGCTTCTTCCATCCCCCTCTCTGCTTTTGTCTAACTTTATGGCCACTTAAGCCTCATTTCTCCCTCTTACTGTCCTTAATAAACTTGTCTTTTCTCCTAATCTGTTTTTTACGTTATACTTTGTTCTCTCTCTAGATAACTAGTCTTCTTCTAACCAATCTCAATCCACTAAAACACAGAAAAAAAATAATTAGGCCAGCATGGGATCTTGCCTGCTACCACCTCACTGCAATATTTAATCTTCATGATATTCCATCTTTGTCTTCACCCATGGGCTTATCTTGCATGTTTATATTGTGAGCTGGGCAGGGCAGGGCTAATGTACTTCCTCTGTTCAGCAGTGCCTCCTGGCCTCTCAGTTTGCAACTCGTAATAATCTACTGACAAGATTGGCTGGACCGTGGAAATTCCAGCCAGCCATCCTGTCAGCCTCAATGACCAGGACTGTGGTCAACCTTTGGGAAGTGACTGGGCCTGGCTCCTTCATGATGGTGAGTTACATCCAGTTGCTGGGCAAACGGGATGAAAATTGCGAGCCAGGGAGACATCTGTTACGCTTGCCTCCTACCTAAGGTGGCCTCTTCCACAGGCAACCTTAGATATTCATCTGACTTTAACTCATTTGCTCCAGCCTGCCTCCTGCGTGTTTCTTACAGTGAATCTCAGGCCAGCTTTGAAGCGGTTATATGGACACAATTTGGATGGATTGGAAGCTCAGTCTCAGAATCACTCTTCACCATGGCTGGGCACAATATAGATGGCCTTTGGATTGGGAAAATCCTGCTTTACATTCTTGTGACGTGGTCTTTGTTCATCACCTGTGGGAAACAGGTGACCCTTGTCACTGGGTTTGCACTGGGCTGGCTCAGGGCCACTTCAGTTGTCACCTTTGATGCAAACAGCCAGCAAGTTGAACCCTAAATCTGTTAGCTCCTTAATGCTGCCTGGTGACTGTGGCAAAGGCATCCAGGTTAAGTGTGAAAAAACTTGTTGCAAATGGCCAGTGCACTGAGCTGGTGTCTCCTTCTTGAGAGAGTATTTCAGAGTCAAGTGGGGGTTTTTTGTTGTTCTTGAGTGCTTTTTTTTAATGTACCTGGTTGTTACCCAGACAGAGTTAACACCGAGGTTTCCTACACTGACAGTCCCCAGGGGAAGTGTGTGGAGGGATGAGATTCTTCCTGCCCCAGTGGGAACTTCCAAAGCAGTCTTGAGGTGGGAGGGCAAGAGACCTGTGCTTCAGGGTATGGAGAGCTGGCAGTGTGGGAGTCTCAGTGGTGCTAAACCAGTCTTTTACCCTCCTGGAAAACTTCACTTCGGAGTTTTAAGTCTTCAAAACAAAGACTCACCTCTGTTCAAAGGGGAAAGGGAGCTATGTCACTTTAATCTGGGATTCAAGCTGATCCCTTGTGGAATTCCCCTGGAAAGTGTGGGGAGGAATAAGAATCAAAAGCAGCAGGACATTTATGGTATTGCTGGGTTTGAAGCATTTTTAGCTTTGTCTTAAAGGGACGTTGTCAAGATCAGTGAACCTAAAATTAGCTTGCTTTCCTCTTTCCATCCCAAATGCGTCTCTTCAGTTTTTCATTTGTGTTATGCTATAAATGCTTCCATGTTTGTTGTTGTTTTTTTTTAAGAAATAAAATTAACATAAAGAACCCAGCATTTGTAAATAACCCTACAATTAAAGAAAACACAGAAGAGAAACTGCATGTAAGCCATGACTAACAACTCCACAATAACAAACCATTGTGCGGTGAGTGCCTTGCAACAAAACACAAGTGAGGTAGAAAACCCTGCGGAAACAACATAGCATGCGTGCGATGTCCAATCCCCTAATGAAAAGCAGAGCTGAGCCTCTGAACATTGGAAGAGAGCACCACTCGCCAGCATTGAGAGGGGCACAGAGTGTATGAGGAGAAACCTGCTGTAGCTTCAGGGTACCAGGGATTAATGTAATAGGTCATGTGTATACACACACAGAGAGAAAACAATTATTTGATGCCCTTTATGAGATCCTGGATTTCCTCCTGCTGTACTTGTATGTCTTCTCCCTCCTGTACTGGTACTTCTTCTAGTGCTTAACAAATGCAGCCTGAAAAAATCTCCATTAAATGGGATTTTACACCCATTTTACAACTCCCCATTTTACTGCTTTAGCAGAATGACTTGTAAGATCGTTGAAGAAATCTTTGGTAAAATAATTCCATCCAGGTTTGGAGGCCCAGTTCGACACCTCAGCCAAGAGCCTCTTTTCAAGATCATTTTCCAAAAATACTTGGGAGGTGAAAGCGCTTGTACATCATCCATTCCACTCTGTTATGGGTGCTTGTGCGCTGTCTTATATTGGACAAGTATGTTTGAATATGCTCACTCCGCACATAAACTGTTTTGTACAGGACTAGCACATGACTAATTAATGTAGCAGTGATTCTTGTTCAAGAAATTATGTTTCATTTATATATTTAATAGGTTAGTGATGTTTTGAGTTAATAAACTGTCACCACTGACTAGCTTTCTAGAGTCAAAGAGTTAGGATACTTGCTCAGCTCCAAATTTTTGTTTATTTGTCTTTATGCATACAAAATATACCCTGGGAATTGCCTTAAGGACCCTACTTTGTTTACTGCATATGCCTGTCTGGTTTTGATCTCCCTATACTTTTGTATCCCACTGGAAAAAAAAAAGAGTCCATTCTGCCCTGTCAGCAGGGTCAAGGAGCTCTACGGCAAGTATACAGACCAGAAAATGAAAATACTAAATTACACCATGACAAGTTAAAATGAAATTAACGTCTCTAATCATTAACCAACAAATCCTTCCTGCCTTTGGAGTCCCCAGACATAGTAAGGGGTGTTCTGCAATCAGTGGAGAGGTAGGATGAGGGACTCTGTCTCAAAGTTCTCAATTACAGGGGCTGACTTAGAGACAGTTTAAGTCTTCCTGTCTATGAGAGTTTACTTGTAGCCAGATATTCGCTATCCAAGTCCCAGAGTTACTTGTAGCAAAATATTGTCACGTTGGTAATGAAATTGCACTACCTCAGCATCCTTCAAAAAAGGTTTATTTTCTTAACTTATAAATGTGTTCTCAGCATTCTCCCCCTTTCAGTTCTCAAGAAGCATTTTTTTTTTTATGTTCCCTCAGGTGCCTTAAAGCTTCTTGTTTGTAGAACAAACCTCCCGAAGGGGCTGTGACCTGGTCAGAGTACTGACATTTTATTTTAAACCCACCAGCAGTAAAAAAACATGGAATATTTTTGAAGGGAAATTTCCTTTTTGGGTTTTTGTATCCGTGAAAGAATTTCCGATGTAGGCAGACAGTAATTCCCAGCTACATACTTCCTGATAAGGAAACAGCTTCAATAAATGCAGCTATAAATAGCTACGTTTTTATTTTTTAAAAGTGTAGG